>NW_027473503.1:0-267845 GCF_050947335.1 Megachile rotundata | reverse complement strand
TTACTATACTCACTACTCTTAGTATTATCAATCTAACTCATATTATTAGCCATATTATGCTTATATTATCGAAGAACGACAGTTACTATACTTATTACTGTTATTATTATCAATCTAACTCATATTATTAGCCATATTATGCTTATATGATCGATAGAATGAGAATTACTTTACTCACTACTCTCAGTATTATCACTCTAACTCATATTATTAGCCTTATTATGCTTATATGATCGATAGAACGACAATTACTGTAGTTATTACTCTTATTATTATCAATCTAACTCATATTATTAGCCATATTATGCTTATATGATCGATAGAACGAGAATTACTATACGCACTACTCTTAGTATTATCAATCTAACTCATATTACTAGCCATATTATGGTTATATTATCGATAGAACGACAATTACTATACTTATTACTGTTATTTTTATCAATCTAACTCATATTATTAGCCATATTATGCTTAAATGATCGATAGATCTACAATTACTATACCCATTACTCTTATTATTATCAATCTAACTCATAATATTAGCCATATTATGCTTATATGATCGATAGAACGAGAACTACTATACTCACTACTCTTAGTATTATCAATCTAACTCATATTATTAGCCATATTATGCTTATATTATCGATAGAACGACAATTACTATACTTATTACTGTTATTATTATCAATCTGACTCATATTATTACCCATATTATGCTTAAATGATCGATAGAACGACAATTACTATAATTATTACTCTTATTACTATCAATCTAACTCATATTATTAGCCATATTATGCTTATATGATCGATAGAACGAGAATTACTATACTCACTACTCTTAGTATTATCAATCTAACTCATATTATTAGCCATATTATGCTTATATGATCGATAGAACGAGAATTACTATACTCACTACTCTTAGTATTATCAATCTAACTCATATTATTAGCCATATTATGGTTATATTATCGATAGAACGACAATTACTATACTTATTACTGTTATTATCATCAATCTAACTCATATTATTAGCCATATTATGCTTAAATGATCGATAGAATGAGAATTACAATACTCACTACTCTTAGTATTATCACTCTAACTCATATTATTAGCCATATTATGCTTATATGATCGAGAGAACGACAATTACTATACTTATTACTCTTATTATTATCAATCTAACTCATATTATTAGCCTTATTATGCTTATATGATCGATAGAAGGACAATTACTGTAGTTATTACTCTTATTATTATCAATCTAACTCATATTATTAGCCATATTATGCTTATATGATCGATAGAACGAGAATTACTATACTCACTACTCTTAGTATTATCAATCTAACTCATATTATTAGCCATATTATGCTTATATTATCGATAGAACGACAGTTACTATACTTATTACTGTTATTATTATCAATCTAACTCATATTATTAGCCATATTATGCTTATATGATCGATAGAACGAGAATTACTATACTCACTACTCTTAGTATTATCAATCTAACTCATATTATTAGCCATATTATGCTTATATGATCGATAGAACGACAATTACTATACTTATTACTCTTATTATTATAAATCTAACTCATATTATTAACCATATTATGCCGATATGATCGATAGAACTACAATTACTATACTCATTACTCTTATTATTATCAATCTAACTCATATTATTAGCCATATTATGCTTATATGATGGATAGAACGAGAATTACTATACTCACTACTCTTAGTATTATCAATCTAACTCATATTATTAGCCATATTATGCTTATATTATCGATAGAACGACAATTACTATACTTATTACTGTTATTATTATCAATCTAACTCATATTATTAGCCATATTATGCTTAAATGATCGATAGAACGCCAATTACTATACTTATTACTCTTACTATTATCAATCTAACTCGTATTATTAGCCATATTATGCTTACATGATCGATAGAACGACAAATACTATACTTATTACTCTTATTATTATCAATCTATATCATATTATTAGCCATATTATGCTTATATGATCGATATAACGACAATTACTATACTCACTACTCTTAGTATTATCAATCTAACTCATATTATTAGCCATATTATGCTTATATTATCGAAGAACGACAGTTACTATACTTATTACTGTTATTATTATCAATCTAACTCATATTATTAGCCATATTATGCTTATATGATCGATAGAACGACAATTACTATACTTATTACTCTTATTATTATGAATCTAACTCATATTACTAACCATATTATGCTTATATGATCGATAGAACGACAATTACTATACTTATTACTCTTATTATTATGAATCTAACTCATATTATTAACCATATTATGCCGATATGATCGATAGAACTACAATTACTATACTCATTACTCTTATTATTATCAATCTAACTCATATTATTAGCCATATTATGCTTATATGATGGATAGAACGAGAATTACTATACTCACTACTCTTAGTATTATCAATCTAACTCATATTATTAGCCATATTATGCTTATATTATCGATAGAACGACAATTACTATACTTATTACTGTTATTATTATCAATCTAACTCATATTATTAGCCATATTATGCTTAAATGATCGATAGAACGACAATTACTATACTTATTACTCTTATTATTATCAATCTAACTCGTATTATTAGCCATATTATGCTTACATGATCGATAGAACGACAAATACTATACTTATTACTCTTAGTATTATCAATCTAACTCATATTACTAGCCATATTATGGTTATATTATCGATAGAACGACAATTACTATACTTACTACTGTTATTATTATCAATCTAACTCATATTATTAGCCATATTATGCTTAAATGATCGATAGATCTACAATTACTATACCCATTACTCTTATTATTATCAATCTAACTCATATTATTAGCCATATTATGCTTATATGATCGATAGAACGAGAACTACTATACTCACTACTCTTAGTATTATCAATCTAACTCATATTATTAGCCATATTATGCTTATATTATCGATAGAACGACAATTACTATACTTATTACTGTTATTATTATCAATCTGACTCATATTATTACCCATATTATGCTTAAATGATCGATAGAACGACAATTACTATACTTATTACTGATATTATTATCAATCTAACTCATATTATTAGCCATATTATGCTTAAATGATCGATAGATCTACAATTACTATACTCAATACTCTTATTATTATCAATCTAACTCATATTATTAGCCACATTATGCTTATATGATCGATAGAACGAGAATTACTATACTCACTACTCTTAGTATTATCAATCTAACTCATATTATTAGCCATATTATGCTTATATTATCGATAGAACGACAATTACTATACTTATTACTGTTATTATTATCAATCTGACTCATATTATTACCCATATTATGCTTAAATGATCGATAGAACGACAATTACTATACTTATTACTGTTATAATTATCAATCTAACTCATATTATTAGCCATATTATGCTTAAATGATCGATAGAACTACAATTACTATACCCATTACTCTTATTATTATCAATCTAACTCATATTATTAGCCATATTATGCTTATATGATCGATAGAATGAGAATTACTATACTCACTACTCTTAGTATTATCACTATAACTCATATTATTAGCCTTATTATGCTTATATGATCGATAGAACGACAATTACTATACTTATTACTCTTATTACTATCAATCTTACTCATATTATTAGCCATATTATGCTTATATGATCGATAGAACGAGAATTACTATACTCACTACTCTTAGTATTATCAATCTAACTCATATTATTAGCCATATTATGGTTATATTATCGATAGAACGACAATTACTATACTTATTACTGTTATTATTATCAATCTAACTCATATTATTAGCCATATTATGGTTATATTATCGATAGAACGACAATTACTATACTTATTACTGTTATTATTATCAATCTAACTCATATTATTAGCCATATTATGCTTATATGATCGATAGAACGACAATTACTATACTTATTACTCTTATTATTATGAATCTAACTCATATTACTAACCATATTATGCTTATATGATCGATAGAACGACAATTACTATACTTATTACTCTTATTATTATGAATCTAACTCATATTATTAACCATATTATGCCGATATGATCGATAGAACTACAATTACTATACTCATTACTCTTATTATTATCAATCTAACTCATATTATTAGCCATATTATGCTTATATGATGGATAGAACGAGAATTACTATACTCACTACTCTTAGTATTATCAATCTAACTCATATTATTAGCCATATTATGCTTATATTATCGATAGAACGACAATTACTATACTTATTACTGTTATTATTATCAATCTAACTCATATTATTAGCCATATTATGCTTAAATGATCGATAGAACGACAATTACTATACTTATTACTCTTATTATTATCAATCTAACTCGTATTATTAGCCATATTATGCTTACATGATCGATAGAACGACAAATACTATACTTATTACTCTTATTATTATCAATCTATATCATATTATTAGCCATATTATGCTTATATGATCGATAGAACGACAATTACTATACTCACTACTCTTAGTATTATCAATCTAACTCATATTATTAGCCATATTATGCTTATATTATCGATAGAACGACAGTTACTATACTTATTACTGTTATTATTATCAATCTAACTCATATTATTAGCCATATTATGCTTATGTGATCGATAGAATGAGAATTACAATACTCACTACTCTTAGTATTATCACTCTAACTCATATTATTAGCCTTAATATGCTTATATGATCGATAGAACGACAATTACTGTAGTTATTACTCTTATTATTATCAATCTAACTCATATTATTAGCCATATTTTGCTTATATGATCGATAGAACTACAATTACTATACCCATTACTCTTATTATTATCAATCTAACTCATATTATTAGCCATATTATGCTTAAATGATCGATAGATCTACAATTACTATACCCATTACTCTTATTATTATCAATCTAACTCATATTATTAGCCATATTATGCTTATATGATCGATAGAACGAGAACTACTATACTCACTACTCTTAGTATTATCAATCTAACTCATATTATTAGCCATATTATGCTTATATTATCGATAGAACGACAATTACTATACTTATTACTGTTATTATTATCAATCTGACTCATATTATTACCCATATTATGCTTAAATGATCGATAGAACGACAATTACTATACTTATTACTGTTATTATTATCAATCTAACTCATATTATTAGCCTTATTATGCTTATATGATCGATAGAACGACAATTACTGTAGTTATTACTCTTATTATTATCAATCTAACTCATATTATTAGCCATATTTTGCTTATATGATCGATAGAACTACAATTACTATACCCATTACTCTTATTATTATCAATCTAACTCATATTATTAGCCATATTATGCTTATATGATCGATAGAATGAGAATTACTATACTCACTACTCTCAGTATTATCACTCTAACTCATATTATTAGCCATATTATGCTTAAATGATCGATAGATCTACAATTACTATACTCATTACTCTTATTATTATCAATCTAACTCATATTATTAGCCATATTATGCTTATATGATCGATAGAACGAGAATTACTATACTCATTACTCTTATTGTTATCAATCTAACTCATATTATTAGCCATATTATGCTTATATGATCGATAGAACGAGAATTACTATACTCACTACTCTTAGTATTATCAATCTAACTCATATTATTAGCCATATTATGCTTATATGATCGATAGAACGACAAATACTATACTTACTACTCGTATTATTATCAATCTAACTCATATTATTAGCCATATTTTGCTTATATGATCGATAGAACTACAATTACTATACCCATTACTCTTATTATTATCAATCTAACTCATATTATTAGCCATATTATGCTTATATGATCGATAGAACGAGAACTACTATACTCACTACTCTTAGTATTATCAATCTACCTCATATTATTAGCCATATTATGCTTATATTATCGATAGAACGACAATTACTATACTTATTACTCTTATTATTATCAATCTAACTCATATTATTAGCCATATTATGCTTATATGATCGATAGAACGACAAATACTATACTTACTACTCGTATTATTATCAATCTAACTCATATTATTAACCATATTATGCAGATATGATCGATAGAACTACAATTACTATACTCATTACTCGTATTATTATCAATCTAACTCATATTATTAGCCATATTATGCTTAAATGATCGATAGAACGACAATTACTATACTTATTACTCTTATTATTATCAATCTATATCATATTATTAGCCATATTATGCTTATATGATCGATAGAACGACAATTACTATACTCACTACTCTTAGTATTATCAATCTAACTCATATTATTAGCCATATTATGCTTATATTATCGAAGAACGACAGTTACTATACTTATTACTGTTATTATTATCAATCTAACTCATATTATTAGCCATATTATGCTTATATGATCGATAGAATGAGAATTACTTTACTCACTACTCTCAGTATTATCACTCTAACTCATATTATTAGCCTTATTATGCTTATATGATCGATAGAACGACAATTACTGTAGTTATTACTCTTATTATTATCAATCTAACTCATATTATTAGCCATATTATGCTTATATGATCGATAGAACGAGAATTACTATACGCACTACTCTTAGTATTATCAATCTAACTCATATTACTAGCCATATTATGGTTATATTATCGATAGAACGACAATTACTATACTTATTACTGTTATTTTTATCAATCTAACTCATATTATTAGCCATATTATGCTTAAATGATCGATAGATCTACAATTACTATACCCATTACTCTTATTATTATCAATCTAACTCATAATATTAGCCATATTATGCTTATATGATCGATAGAACGAGAACTACTATACTCACTACTCTTAGTATTATCAATCTAACTCATATTATTAGCCATATTATGCTTATATTATCGATAGAACGACAATTACTATACTTATTACTGTTATTATTATCAATCTGACTCATATTATTACCCATATTATGCTTAAATGATCGATAGAACGACAATTACTATAATTATTACTCTTATTACTATCAATCTAACTCATATTATTAGCCATATTATGCTTATATGATCGATAGAACGAGAATTACTATACTCACTACTCTTAGTATTATCAATCTAACTCATATTATTAGCCATATTATGCTTATATGATCGATAGAACGAGAATTACTATACTCACTACTCTTAGTATTATCAATCTAACTCATATTATTAGCCATATTATGGTTATATTATCGATAGAACGACAATTACTATACTTATTACTGTTATTATCATCAATCTAACTCATATTATTAGCCATATTATGCTTAAATGATCGATAGAATGAGAATTACAATACTCACTACTCTTAGTATTATCACTCTAACTCATATTATTAGCCATATTATGCTTATATGATCGAGAGAACGACAATTACTATACTTATTACTCTTATTATTATCAATCTAACTCATATTATTAGCCTTATTATGCTTATATGATCGATAGAAGGACAATTACTGTAGTTATTACTCTTATTATTATCAATCTAACTCATATTATTAGCCATATTATGCTTATATGATCGATAGAACGAGAATTACTATACTCACTACTCTTAGTATTATCAATCTAACTCATATTATTAGCCATATTATGCTTATATTATCGATAGAACGACAGTTACTATACTTATTACTGTTATTATTATCAATCTAACTCATATTATTAGCCATATTATGCTTATATGATCGATAGAACGAGAATTACTATACTCACTACTCTTAGTATTATCAATCTAACTCATATTATTAGCCATATTATGCTTATATGATCGATAGAACGACAATTACTATACTTATTACTCTTATTATTATAAATCTAACTCATATTATTAACCATATTATGCCGATATGATCGATAGAACTACAATTACTATACTCATTACTCTTATTATTATCAATCTAACTCATATTATTAGCCATATTATGCTTATATGATGGATAGAACGAGAATTACTATACTCACTACTCTTAGTATTATCAATCTAACTCATATTATTAGCCATATTATGCTTATATTATCGATAGAACGACAATTACTATACTTATTACTGTTATTATTATCAATCTAACTCATATTATTAGCCATATTATGCTTAAATGATCGATAGAACGCCAATTACTATACTTATTACTCTTACTATTATCAATCTAACTCGTATTATTAGCCATATTATGCTTACATGATCGATAGAACGACAAATACTATACTTATTACTCTTATTATTATCAATCTATATCATATTATTAGCCATATTATGCTTATATGATCGATATAACGACAATTACTATACTCACTACTCTTAGTATTATCAATCTAACTCATATTATTAGCCATATTATGCTTATATTATCGAAGAACGACAGTTACTATACTTATTACTGTTATTATTATCAATCTAACTCATATTATTAGCCATATTATGCTTATATGATCGATAGAATGAGAATTACTATACTCACTACTCTCAGTATTATCACTCTAACTCATATTATTAGCCTTATTATGCTTATATGATCGATAGAACGACAATTACTGTAGTTATTACTCTTATTATTATCAATCTAACTCATATTATTAGCCATATTATGCTTAAATGATCGATAGAATGAGAATTACTATACTCACTACTCTTAGTATTATCACTCTAACTCATATTATTAGCCTTATTATGCTTATATGATCGATAGAACGACAATTACTATACTTATTACTCTTATTACTATCAATCTAACTCATATTATTAGCCATATTATGCTTATATGATCGATAGAACGAGAATTACTATACTCACTACTCTTAGTATTATCAATCTAACTCATATTATTAGCCATATTATGCTTATATGATCGATAGAACGACAATTACTATACTTATTACTCTTATTATTATGAATCTAACTCATATTATTAACCATATTATGCCGATATGATCGATAGAACTACAATTACTATACTCATTACTCTTATTATTATCAATCTAACTCATATTATTAGCCATATTATGCTTATATGATCGATAGAACGAGAATTACTATACTCACTACTCTTAGTATTATCAATCTAACTCATATTATTAGCCATATTATGCTTATATGATCGATTGAACGACAATTACTATACTTATTACTCTTATTATTATCAATCTAACTCATATTATTAGCCATATTATGCTTATATGATCGATAGAACGAGAACTACTATACTCACTACTCTTAGTATTATCAATCTAACTCATATTATTAGCTATATTATGCTTATATTATCGATAGAACGACAATTACTATACTTATTACTGTTATTATTATCAATCTGACTCATGTTATTACCCATATTATGCTTAAATGATCGATAGAACGACAATTACTATACTTATTACTGTTATTATTATCAATCTAACTCATATTATTAGCCATATTATGCTTAAATGATCGATAGAATGAGAATTACTATACTCACTACTCTTAGTATTATCACTCTAACTCATATTATTAGCCTTATTATGCTTATATGATCGATAGAACGACAATTACTATACTTATTACTCTTATTACTATCAATCTAACTCATATTATTAGCCATATTATGCTTATATGATCGATAGAACGAGAATTACTATACTCACTACTCTTAGTATTATCAATCTAACTCATATTATTAGCCATATTATGGTTATATTATCGATAGAACGACAATTACTATACTTATTACTGTTATTATTATCAATCTAACTCATATTAATAGCCATATTATGCTTAAATGATCGATAGAACGACAATTACTATACTTATTACTCTTATTATTATCAATCTAACTCATATTATTAGCCTTATTATGCTTATATGATCGATAGAACGACAATTACTGTAGTTACTACTCTTATTATTATCAATCTAACTCATATTATTAGCCATATTATGCTTATATGATCGATAGAACGAGAATTACTATACTCACTACTCTTAGTAGTATCAATCTAACTCATATTACTAGCCATATTATGGTTATATTATCGATAGAACGACAATTACTATACTTATTACTGTTATTATTATCAATCTAACTCATATTATTAGCCATATTATGCTTAAATGATCGATAGATCTACAATTACTATACCCATTACTCTTATTATTATCAATCTAACTCATATTATTAGCCATATTATGCTTATATGATCGATAGAACGAGAACTACTATACTCACTACTCTTAGTATTATCAATCTAACTCATATTATTAGCCATATTATGCTTATATTATCGATAGAACGACAATTACTATACTTATTACTGTTATTATTATCAATCTGACTCATATTATTACCCATATTATGCTTAAATGATCGATAGAACGACAATTACTATACTTATTACTGATATTATTATCAATCTAACTCATATTATTAGCCATATTATGCTTAAATGATCGATAGATCTACAATTACTATACTCATTACTCTTATTATTATCAATCTAACTCATATTATTAGCCACATTATGCTTATATGATCGATAGAACGAGAATTACTATACTCACTACTCTTAGTATTATCAATCTAACTCATATTATTAGCCATATTATGCTTATATTATCGATAGAACGACAATTACTATACTTATTACTGTTATTATTATCAATCTGACTCATATTATTACCCATATTATGCTTAAATGATCGATAGAACGACAATTACTATACTTATTACTGTTATAATTATCAATCTAACTCATATTATTAGCCATATTATGTTTAAATGATCGATAGATCTACAATTACTATACTCATTACTCTTATTAGTATCAATCTGACTCATATTATTAGCCATATTATGCTTATATGATCGATAGAACGAGAACTACTATACTCACTACTCTTAGTATTATCAATCTAACTCATATTATTAGCTATATTATGCTTATATTATCGATAGAACGACAATTACTATACTTATTACTGTTATTATTATCAATCTGACTCATATTATTACCCATATTATGCTTAAATGATCGATAGAACGACAATTACTATACTTATTACTGTTATTATTATCAATCTAACTCATATTATTAGCCATATTATGCTTAAATGATCGATAGAATGAGAATTACTATACTCACTACTCTTAGTATTATCACTCTAACTCATATTATTAGCCTTATTATGCTTATATGATCGATAGAACGACAATTACTATACTTATTACTCTTATTACTATCAATCTAACTCATATTATTAGCCATATTATGCTTATATGATCGATAGAACGAGAATTACTATACTCACTACTCTTAGTATTATCAATCTAACTCATATTATTAGCCATATTATGGTTATATTATCGATAGAACGACAATTACTATACTTATTACTGTTATTATTATCAATCTAACTCATATTAATAGCCATATTATGCTTAAATGATCGATAGAATGAGAATTACTATACTCACTACTCTTAGTATTATCACTCTAACTCATATTATTAGCCATATTATGCTTATATGATCGAGAGAACGACAATTACTATACTTATTACTCTTATTATTATCAATGTAACTCATATTATTAGCCTTATTATGCTTATATGATCGATAGAACGACAATTACTGTAGTTATTACTCTTATTATTATCAATCTAACTCATATTATTAGCCATATTATGCTTATATGATCGATAGAACGAGAATTACTATACTCACTACTCTTAGTATTATCAATCTAACTCATATTATTAGCCATATTATGCTTATATTATCGATAGAACGACAATTACTATACTTATTACTGTTATTATTATCAATCTGACACATATTATTACCCATATTATGCTTAAATGATCGATAGAACGACAATTACTATACTTATTACTGATATTATTATCAATCTAACTCATATTATTAGCCATATTATGCTTAAATGATCGATAGATCTACAATTACTATACTCATTACTCTTATTATTATCAATCTAACTCATATTATTAGCCACATTATGCTTATATGATCGATAGAACGAGAATTACTATACTCACTACTCTTAGTATTATCAATCTAACTCATATTATTAGCCATATTATGCTTATATTATCGATAGAACGACAATTACTATACTTATTACTGTTATTATTATCAATCTGACTCATAATATTACCCATATTATGCTTAAATGATCGATAGAACGACAATTACTATACTTATTACTGTTATAATTATCAATCTAACTCATATTATTAGCCATATTATGTTTAAATGATCGATAGATCTACAATTACTATACTCATTACTCTTATTAGTATCAATCTAACTCATATTATTAGCCATATTATGCTTATATGATCGATAGAACGAGAATTACTCTACTCACTACTCTTAGTATTATCAATCTAACTCATATTATTAGCCATATTATGCTTATATGATCGATAGAACGACAATTACTATACTTTTTACTCTTATTATTATCAATCTAACTCATATTATTAGCCATATTATGCTTATATGATCGATAGAATGAGAATTACAATACTCACTACTCTTAGTATTATCACTCTAACTCATATTATTAGCCTTATTATGCTTATATGATCGATAGAACGACAATTACTGTAGTTATTACTCTTATTATTATCAATCTAACTCATATTATTAGCCATATTTTGCTTACATGATCGATAGAACTACAATTACTATACCCATTACTCTTATTATTATCAATCTAACTCATATTATTAGCCATATTATGCTTATATGATCGATAGAATGAGAATTACTATACTCACTACTCTTAGTATTATCACTCTAACTCATATTATTAGCCTTATTATGCTTATATGATCGATAGAACGACAATTGCTGTAGTTATTACTCTTATTATTATCAATCTAACTCATATTATTAGCCATATTATGCTTATATGATCGATAGAACGAGAATTACTATACTCACTACTCTTAGTATTATCAATCTAACTCATATTACTAGCCATATTATGGTTATATTATCGATAGAACGACAATTACTATACTTACTACTGTTATTATTATCAATCTAACTCATATTATTAGCCATATTATGCTTAAATGATCGATAGATCTACAATTACTATACCCATTACTCTTATTATTATCAATCTAACTCATATTATTAGCCATATTATGCTTATATGATCGATAGAACGAGAACTACTATACTCACTACTCTTAGTATTATCAATCTAACTCATATTATTAGCCATATTATGCTTATATTATCGATAGAACGACAATTACTATACTTATTACTGTTATTATTATCAATCTGACTCATATTATTACCCATATTATGCTTAAATGATCGATAGAACGACAATTACTATACTTATTACTGTTATAATTATCAATCTAACTCATATTATTAGCCATATTATGTTTAAATGATCGATAGATCTACAATTACTATACTCATTACTCTTAGTATTATCAATCTAACTCATATTATTAGCCATATTATGCTTATATTATCGAAGAACTACAGTTACTATACTTATTACTGTTATTATTATCAATCTAACTCATATTATTAGCCATATTATGCTCATATGATCGATAGAATGAGAATTACTATACTCACTACTCTCAGTATTATCACTCTAACTCATATTATTAGCCTTATTATGCTTATATGATCGATAGAACGACAATTACTGTAGTTATTACTCTTATTATTATCAATCTAACTCATATTATTACCCATATTATGCTTAAATGATCGATAGAACGACAATTACTATACTTATTACTGATATTATTATCAATCTAACTCATATTATTAGCCATATTATGCTTAAATGATCGATAGATCTACAATTACTATACTCATTACTCTTATTATTATCAATCTAACTCATATTATTAGCCACATTATGCTTATATGATCGATAGAACGAGAATTACTATACTCACTACTCTTAGTATTATCAATCTAACTCATATTATTAGCCATATTATGCTTATATTATCGATAGAACGACAATTACTATACTTATTACTGTTATTATTATCAATCTGACTCATAATATTACCCATATTATGCTTAAATGATCGATAGAACGACAATTACTATACTTATTACTGTTATAATTATCAATCTAACTCATATTATTAGCCATATTATGTTTAAATGATCGATAGATCTACAATTACTATACTCATTACTCTTATTAGTATCAATCTAACTCATATTATTAGCCATATTATGCTTATATGATCGATAGAACGAGAATTACTCTACTCACTACTCTTAGTATTATCAATCTAACTCATATTATTAGCCATATTATGCTTATATGATCGATAGAACGACAATTACTATACTTTTTACTCTTATTATTATCAATCTAACTCATATTATTAGCCATATTATGCTTATATGATCGATAGAATGAGAATTACAATACTCACTACTCTTAGTATTATCACTCTAACTCATATTATTAGCCTTATTATGCTTATATGATCGATAGAACGACAATTACTGTAGTTATTACTCTTATTATTATCAATCTAACTCATATTATTAGCCATATTTTGCTTACATGATCGATAGAACTACAATTACTATACCCATTACTCTTATTATTATCAATCTAACTCATATTATTAGCCATATTATGCTTATATGATCGATAGAATGAGAATTACTATACTCACTACTCTTAGTATTATCACTCTAACTCATATTATTAGCCTTATTATGCTTATATGATCGATAGAACGACAATTACTGTAGTTATTACTCTTATTATTATCAATCTAACTCATATTATTAGCCATATTATGCTTATATGATCGATAGAACGAGAATTACTATACTCACTACTCTTAGTATTATCAATCTAACTCATATTACTAGCCATATTATGGTTATATTATCGATAGAACGACAATTACTATACTTACTACTGTTATTATTATCAATCTAACTCATATTATTAGCCATATTATGCTTAAATGATCGATAGATCTACAATTACTATACCCATTACTCTTATTATTATCAATCTAACTCATATTATTAGCCATATTATGCTTATATGATCGATAGAACGAGAACTACTATACTCACTACTCTTAGTATTATCAATCTAACTCATATTATTAGCCATATTATGCTTATATTATCGATAGAACGACAATTACTATACTTATTACTGTTATTATTATCAATCTGACTCATATTATTACCCATATTATGCTTAAATGATCGATAGAACGACAATTACTATACTTATTACTGTTATAATTATCAATCTAACTCATATTATTAGCCATATTATGTTTAAATGATCGATAGATCTACAATTACTATACTCATTACTCTTAGTATTATCAATCTAACTCATATTATTAGCCATATTATGCTTATATTATCGAAGAACTACAGTTACTATACTTATTACTGTTATTATTATCAATCTAACTCATATTATTAGCCATATTATGCTCATATGATCGATAGAATGAGAATTACTATACTCACTACTCTCAGTATTATCACTCTAACTCATATTATTAGCCTTATTATGCTTATATGATCGATAGAACGACAATTACTGTAGTTATTACTCTTATTATTATCAATCTAACTCATATTATTACCCATATTATGCTTAAATGATCGATAGAACGACAATTACTATACTTATTACTGATATTATTATCAATTTAACTCATATTATTAGCCATATTATGCTTAAATGATCGATAGATCTACAATTACTATACTCATTACTCTTATTATTATCAATCTAACTTATATTATTAGCCACATTATGCTTATATGATCGATAGAACGAGAATTACTATACTCACTACTCTTAGTATTATCAATCTAACTCATATTATTAGCCATATTATGCTTATATTATCGATAGAACGACAATTACTATACTTATTACTGTTATTATTATCAATCTGACTCATAATATTACCCATATTATGCTTAAATGATCGATAGAACGACAATTACTATACTTATTACTGTTATAATTATCAATCTAACTCATATTATTAGCCATATTATGTTTAAATGATCGATAGATCTACAATTACTATACTCATTACTCTTATTAGTATCAATCTAACTCATATTATTAGCCATATTATGCTTATATGATCGATAGAACGAGAATTACTATACTCACTACTCTTAGTATTATCAATCTAACTCATATTATTAGCCATATTATGCTTATATGATCGATAGAACGACAATTACTATACTTTTTACTCTTATTATTATCAATCTAACTCATATTATTAGCCATATTATGCTTATATGATCGATAGAATGAGAATTACAATACTCACTACTCTTAGTATTATCACTCTAACTCATATTATTAGCCTTATTATGCTTATATGATCGATAGAACGACAATTACTGTAGTTATTACTCTTATTATTATCAATCTAACTCATATTATTAGCCATATTTTGCTTACATGATCGATAGAACTACAATTACTATACCCATTACTCTTATTATTATCAATCTAACTCATATTATTAGCCATATTATGCTTATATGATCGATAGAATGAGAATTACTATACTCACTACTCTTAGTATTATCACTCTAACTCATATTATTAGCCTTATTATGCTTATATGATCGATAGAACGACAATTACTGTAGTTATTACTCTTATTATTATCAATCTAACTCATATTATTAGCCATATTATGCTTATATGATCGATAGAACGAGAATTACTATACTCACTACTCTTAGTATTATCAATCTAACTCATATTACTAGCCATATTATGGTTATATTATCGATAGAACGACAATTACTATACTTACTACTGTTATTATTATCAATCTAACTCATATTATTAGCCATATTATGCTTAAATGATCGATAGATCTACAATTACTATACCCATTACTCTTATTATTATCAATCTAACTCATATTATTAGCCATATTATGCTTATATGATCGATAGAACGAGAACTACTATACTCACTACTCTTAGTATTATCAATCTAACTCATATTATTAGCCATATTATGCTTATATTATCGATAGAACGACAATTACTATACTTATTACTGTTATTATTATCAATCTGACTCATATTATTACCCATATTATGCTTAAATGATCGATAGAACGACAATTACTATACTTATTACTGTTATAATTATCAATCTAACTCATATTATTAGCCATATTATGTTTAAATGATCGATAGATCTACAATTACTATACTCATTACTCTTAGTATTATCAATCTAACTCATATTATTAGCCATATTATGCTTATATTATCGAAGAACTACAGTTACTATACTTATTACTGTTATTATTATCAATCTAACTCATATTATTAGCCATATTATGCTCATATGATCGATAGAATGAGAATTACTATACTCACTACTCTCAGTATTATCACTCTAACTCATATTATTAGCCTTATTATGCTTATATGATCGATAGAACGACAATTACTGTAGTTATTACTCTTATTATTATCAATCTAACTCATATTATTAGCCATATTATGCTTATATGATCGATAGAACGAGAATTACTATACGCACTACTCTTAGTATTATCAATCTAACTCATATTACTAGCCATATTATGGTTATATTATCGATAGAACGACAATTACTATACTTATTACTGTTATTTTTATCAATCTAACTCATATTATTAGCCATATTATGCTTAAATGATCGATAGATCTACAATTACTATACCCATTACTCTTATTATTATCAATCTAACTCATAATATTAGCCATATTATGCTTATATGATCGATAGAACGAGAACTACTATACTCACTACTCTTAGTATTATCAATCTAACTCATATTATTAGCCATATTATGCTTATATTATCGATAGAACGACAATTACTATACTTATTACTGTTATTATTATCAATCTGACTCATATTATTACCCATATTATGCTTAAATGATCGATAGAACGACAATTACTATACTTATTACTCTTATTACTATCAATCTAACTCATATTATTAGCCATATTATGCTTATATGATCGATAGAACGAGAATTACTATACTCACTACTCTTAGTATTATCAATCTAACTCATATTATTAGCCATATTATGCTTATATGATCGATAGAACGAGAATTACTATACTCACTACTCTTAGTATTATCAATCTAACTCATATTATTAGCCATATTATGGTTATATTATCGATAGAACGACAATTACTATACTTATTACTGTTATTATCATCAATCTAACTCATATTATTAGCCATATTATGCTTAAATGATCGATAGAATGAGAATTACAATACTCACTACTCTTAGTATTATAACTCTAACTCATATTATTAGCCATATTATGCTTATATGATCGAGAGAACGATAATTACTATACTTATTACTCTTATTATTATCAATCTAACTCATATTATTAGCCTTATTATGCTTATATGATCGATAGAACGACAATTACTGTAGTTATTACTCTTATTATTATCAATCTAACTCATATTATTAGCCATATTATGCTTATATGATCGATAGAACGAGAATTACTATACTCACTACTCTTAGTATTATCAATCTAACTCATATTATTAGCCATATTATGCTTATATTATCGATAGAACGACAATTACTATACTTATTACTGTTATTATTATCAATCTAACTCATATTATTAGCCATATTATGCTTATATGATCGATAGAACGAGAATTACTATACTCACTACTCTTAGTATTATCAATCTAACTCATATTATTAGCCATATTATGCTTATATGGTCGATAGAACGACAATTACTATACTTATTACTCTTATTATTATGAATCTAACTCATATTATTAACCATATTATGCCGATATGATCGATAGAACTACAATTACTATACTCATTACTCTTATTATTATCAATCTAACTCATATTATTAGCCATATTATGCTTATATGATGGATAGAACGAGAATTACTATACTCACTACTCTTAGTATTATCAATCTAACTCATATTATTAGCCATATTATGGTTATATTATCGATAGAACGACAATTACTATACTTATTACTGTTATTATTATCAATCTAACTCATATTAATAGCCATATTATGCTTAAATGATCGATAGAATGAGAATTACAATACTCACTACTCTTAGTATTATCACTCTAACTCATATTATTAGCCATATTATGCTTATATGATCGAGAGAACGACAATTACTATACTTATTACTCTTATTATTATCAATCTAACTCATATTATTAGCCTTATTATGCTTATATGATCGATAGAACGACAATTACTGTAGTTATTACTCTTATTACTATCAATCTAACTCATATTATTAGCCATATTATGCTTATATGATCGATAGAACGAGAATTACTATACTCACTACTCTTAGTATTATCAATCTAACTCATATTATTAGCCATATTATGGTTATATTATCGATAGAACGACAATTACTATACTTATTACTGTTATTATTATCAATCTAACTCATATTATTAGCCATATTATGCTTAAATGATCGATAGAATGAGAATTACAATACTCACTACTCTTATTATTATCACTCTAACTCATATTATTAGCCATATTATGCTTATATGATCGAGAGAACGACAATTACTATACTTATTACTCTTATTATTATCAATCTAACTCATATTATTAGCCTTATTATGCTTATATGATCGATAGAACGACAATTACTGTAGTTATTACTTTTATTATTATCAATCTAACTCATATTATTAGCCATATTATGCTTATATGATCGATAGAACGAGAATTACTATACTCACTACTCTTAGTATTATCAATCTAACTCATATTATTAGCCATATTATACTTATATTATCGATAGAACGACAATTACTATACATATTACTGTTATTATTATCAATCTAACTCATATTATTAGCCATATTATGCTTATATGATCGATAGAACGAGAATTACTGTACTCACTACTCTTAGTATTATCAATCTAACTCATATTATTAGCCATATTATGCTTATATGATCGATAGAACGACAATTACTATACTTATTACTCTTATTATTATGAATCTAACTCATATTATTAACCATATTATGCCGATATGATCGATAGAACTACAATTACTATACTCATTACTCTTATTATTATCAATCTAACTCATATTATTAGCCATATTATGCTTATATGATGGATAGAACGAGAATTACTGTACTCACTACTCTTAGTGTTATCAATCTAACTCATATTATTAGCCATATTATGCTTATATTATCGATAGAACGACAATTACTATACTTATTACTGTTATTATTATCAATCTAACTCATATTATTAGCCATATTATGCTTAAATGATCGATAGAACGACAATTACTATACTTATTACTCTTATTATTATCAATCTAACTCGTATTATTAGCCATATTATGCTTACATGATCGATAGAACGACAAATACTATACTTATTACTCTTATTATTATCAATCTATATCATATTATTAGCCATATTATGCTTATATGATCGATAGAACGACAAATACTATACTCACTACTCTTAGTATTATCAATCTAACTCATATTATTAGCCATATTATGCTTATATTATCGAAGAACGACAGTTACTATACTTATTACTGTTATTATTATCAATCTAACTCATATTATTAGCCATATTATGCTTATATGATCGATAGAATGAGAATTACTATACTCACTACTCTCAGTATTATCACTCTAACTCATATTATTAGCCTTATTATGCTTATATGATCGATAGAACGACAATTACTGTAGTTATTACTCTTATTATTATCAATCTAACTCATATTATTAGCCATATTATGCTTATATGATCGATAGAACGAGAATTACTATACTCACTACTCTTAGTATTATCAATCTAACTCATATTACTAGCCATATTATGGTTATATTATCGATAGAACGACAATTACTATACTTATTACTGTTATTATTATCAATCTAACTCATATTATTAGCCATATTATGCTTAAATGATCGATAGATCTACAATTACTATACCCATTACTCTTATTATTATCAATCTAACTCATATTATTAGCCATATTATGCTTATATGATCGATAGAACGAGAACTACTATACTCACTACTCTTAGTATTATCAATCTAACTCATATTATTAGCCATATTATGCTTATATGATCGATAGAACGACAATTACTATACTCACTACTCTTAGTATTATCAATCTAACTCATATTATTAGCCATATTATGCTTATATTATCGAAGAACGACAGTTACTATACTTATTACTGTTATTATTATCAATCTAACTCATATTATTAGCCATATTATGCTTATATGATCGATAGAATGAGAATTACTATACTCACTACTCTCAGTATTATCACTCTAACTCATATTATTAGCCTTATTATGCTTATATGATCGATAGAACGACAATTACTGTAGTTATTACTCTTATTATTATCAATCTAACTCATATTATTAGCCATATTATGCTTATATGATCGATAGAACGAGAATTACTATACTCACTACTCTTAGTATTATCAATCTAACTCATATTACTAGCCATATTATGGTTATATTATCGATAGAACGACAATTACTATACTTATTACTGTTATTATTATCAATCTAACTCATATTATTAGCCATATTATGCTTAAATGATCGATAGATCTACAATTACTATACCCATTACTCTTATTATTATCAATCTAACTCATATTATTAGCCATATTATGCTTATATGATCGATAGAACGAGAACTACTATACTCACCACTCTTAGTATTATCAATCTAACTCATATTATTAGCCATATTATGCTTATATTATCGATAGAACGACAATTACTATACTTATTACTGTTATTATTATCAATCTGACTCATATTATTACCCATATTATGCTTAAATGATCGATAGAACGACAATTACTATACTTATTACTGTTATTATTATCAATCTAACTCATATTATTAGCCATATTATGCTTAAATGATCGATAGATCTACAATTACTATACTCATTACTCTTATTATTATCAATCTAACTCATATTATTAGCCATATTATGCTTATATGATCGATAGAACGAGAATTACTATACTCACTACTCTTAGTATTATCAATCTAACTCATATTATTAGCCATATTATGCTTATATGATCGATAGAACGACAATTACTATACTTATTACTCTTATTATTATCAATCTAACTCATATTATTAGCCATATTATGCTTATATGATCGATAGAACGAGAACTACTATACTCCCTACTCTTAGTATTATCAATCTAACTCATATTATTAGCTATATTATGCTTATATTATCGATAGAACGACAATTACTATACTTATTACTGTTATTATTATCAATCTGACTCATATTATTACCCATATTATGCTTAAATGATCGATAGAACGACAATTACTATACATATTGCTGTTATTATTATCAATCTAACTCATATTATTAGCCATATTATGCTTAAATGATCGATAGAACGAGAATTACTATACTCACTACTCTTAGTATTATCAATCTAACTCATATTATTAGCCATATTATGCTTATATGTTCGATAGAACGACAATTACTATACTTATTACTCTTATTATTATCAATCTAACTCATATTATTAGCCATATTATGCTTATATGATCGATAGAATGAGAATTACAATACTCACTACTCTCAGTATTATCACTCTAACTCATATTATTAGCCTTATTATGCTTATATGATCGATAGAACGACAATTACTGTAGTTATTACTCTTATTATTATCAATCTAACTCATATTATTAGCCATATTTTGCTTACATGATCGATAGAACTACAATTACTATACCCATTACTCTTATTATTATCAATCTAACTCATATTATTAGCCATATTATGCTTATATGATCGATAGAACGAGAACTACTATACTCACTACTCTTAGTATTATCAATCTAACTCATATTATTAGCCATATTATGCTTATATTATCGATAGAACGACAATTACTATACTTATTACTGTTATTATTATCAATCTGACTCATATTATTACCCATATTATGCTTAAATGATCGATAGAACGACAATTACTATACTTATTACTGATATTATTATCAATCTAACTCATATTATTAGCCATATTATGCTTAAATGATCGATAGATCTACAATTACTATACTCACTACTCTTAGTATTACCAATCTAACTCATATTATTAGCCATATTATGCTTATATGATCGATAGAACGAGAATTACTATACTCACTACTCTTAGTATTATCAATCTAACTCATATTATTAGCCATATTATGCTTATATGATCGATAGAACGACAATTACTATACTTATTACTCTTATTATTATCAATCTAACTCATATTATTAGCCATATTATGCTTATATGATCGATAGAACGAGAACTACTATACTCACTACTCTTAGTATTATCAATCTAACTCATATTATTAGCTATATTATGCTTATATTATCGATAGAACGACAATTACTATACTTATTACTGTTATTATTATCAATCTGACTCATATTATTACCCATATTATGCTTAAATGATCGATAGAACGACAATTACTATACTTATTACTGTTATTATTATCAATCTAACTCATATTATTAGCCATATTATGCTTAAATGATCGATAGAATGAGAATTACTATACTCACTACTCTTAGTATTATCACTCTAACTCATATTATTAGCCTTATTATGCTTATATGATCGATAGAACGACAATTACTATACTTATTACTCTTATTACTATCAATCTAACTCATATTATTAGCCATATTATGCTTACATGATCGATAGAACTACAATTACTATACCCATTACTCTTATTATTATCAATCTAACTCATATTATTAGCCATATTATGCTTATATGATCGATAGAACGAGAACTACTATACTCACTACTCTTAGTATTATCAATCTAACTCATATTATTAGCCATATTATGCTTATATTATCGATAGAACGACAATTACTATACTTATTACTGTTATTATTATCAATCTGACTCATATTATTACCCATATTATGCTTAAATGATCGATAGAACGACAATTACTATACTTATTACTGATATTATTATCAATCTAACTCATATTATTAGCCATATTATGCTTAAATGATCGATAGATCTACAATTACTATACTCATTACTCTTATTATTATCAATCTAACTCATATTATTAGCCACATTATGCTTATATGATCGATAGAACGAGAATTACTATACTCACTACTCTTAGTATTATCAATCTAACTCATATTATTAGCCATATTATGCTTATATTATCGATAGAACGACAATTACTATACTTATTACTGTTATTATTATCAATCTGACTCATATTATTACCCATATTATGCTTAAATGATCGATAGAACGACAATTACTATACTTATTACTGTTATAATTATCAATCTAACTCATATTATTAGCCATATTATGCTTAAATGATCGATAGAACTACAATTACTATACTCATTACTCTTATTATTATCAATCTAACTCATATTATTAGCCATATTATGCTTATATGATCGATAGAATGAGAATTACAATACTCACTACTCTTAGTATTATCACTCTAACTCATATTATTAGCCATATTATGCTTATATGATCGATAGAACGACAATTACTATACTTATTACTCTTATTATTATGAATCTAACTCATATTATTAACCATATTATGCCGATATGATCGATAGAACTACAATTACTATACTCATTACTCTTATTATTATCAATCTAACTCATATTATTAGCCATATTATGCTTATATGATGGATAGAACAAGAATTACTATACTCACTACTCTTAGTATTATCAATCTAACTCATATTATTAGCCATATTATGCTTATATTATCGATAGAACGACAATTACTATACTTATTACTGTTATTATTATCAATCTAACTCATATTATTAGCCATATTATGCTTAAATGATCGATAGAACGCCAATTACTATACTTATTGCTCTTATTATTATCAATCTAACTCGTATTATTAGCCATATTATGCTTACATGATCGATAGAACGACAAATACTATACTTATTACTCTTATTATTATCAATCTATATCATATTATTAGCCATATTATGCTTATATGATCGATATAACGACAATTACTATACTCACTACTCTTAGTATTATCAATCTAACTCATATTATTAGCCATATTATGCTTATATTATCGAAGAACGACAGTTACTATACTTATTACTGTTATTATTATCAATCTAACTCATATTATTAGCCATATTATGCTTATATGATCGATAGAATGAGAATTACTATACTCACTACTCTCAGTATTATCACTCTAACTCATATTATTAGCCTTATTATGCTTATATGATCGATAGAACGACAATTACTGTAGTTATTACTCTTATTATTATCAATCTAACTCATATTATTAGCCATATTATGCTTATATGATCGATAGAACGAGAATTACTATACGCACTACTCTTAGTATTATCAATCTAACTCATATTACTAGCCATATTATGGTTATATTATCGATAGAACGACAATTACTATACTTATTACTGTTATTTTTATCAATCTAACTCATATTATTAGCCATATTATGCTTAAATGATCGATAGATCTACAATTACTATACCCATTACTCTTATTATTATCAATCTAACTCATATTATTAGCCATATTATGCTTATATGATCGATAGAACGAGAACTACTATACTCACTACTCTTAGTATTATCAATCTAACTCATATTATTAGCCATATTATGCTTATATTATCGATAGAACGACAATTACTATACTTATTACTGTTATTATTATCAATCTGACTCATATTATTACCCATATTATGCTTAAATGATCGATAGAACGACAATTACTATACTTATTACTGTTATAATTATCAATCTAACTCATATTATTAGCCATATTATGCTTAAATGATCGATAGATCTACAATTACTATACTCATTACTCTTATTATTATCAATCTAACTCATATTATTAGCCATATTATGCTTATATGATCGATAGAACGAGAATTACTATACTCACTACTCTTAGTATTACCAATCTAACTCATATTATTAGCCATATTATGCTTATATGATCGATAGAACGAGAATTACTATACTCACTACTCTTAGTATTATCAATCTAACTCATATTATTAGCCATATTATGCTTATATGATCGATAGAACGACAATTACTATACTTATTACTCTTATTATTATCAATCTAACTCATATTATTAGCCATATTATGCTTATATGATCGATAGAACGAGAACTACTATACTCACTACTCTTAGTATTATCAATCTAACTCATATTATTAGCTATATTATGCTTATATTATCGATAGAACGACAATTACTATACTTATTACTGTTATTATTATCAATCTGACTCATATTATTACCCATATTATGCTTAAATGATCGATAGAACGACAATTACTATACTTATTACTGTTATTATTATCAATCTAACTCATATTATTAGCCATATTATGCTTAAATGATCGATAGAATGAGAATTACTATACTCACTACTCTTAGTATTATCACTCTAACTCATATTATTAGCCTTATTATGCTTATATGATCGATAGAACGACAATTACTATACTTATTACTCTTATTACTATCAATCTAACTCATATTATTAGCCATATTATGCTTATATGATGGATAGAACGAGAATTACTATACTCACTACTCTTAGTATTATCAATCTAACTCATATTATTAGCCATATTATGGTTATATTATCGATAGAACGACAATTACTATACTTATTACTGTTATTATTATCAATCTAACTCATATTAATAGCCATATTATGCTTAAATGATCGATAGAATGAGAATTACAATACTCACTACTCTTAGTATTATCACTCTAACTCATATTATTAGCCATATTATGCTTATATTATCGATAGAACGACAATTACTATACTTATTACTGTTATTATTATCAATCTAACTCATATTATTAGCCATATTATGCTTAAATGATCGATAGAACGCCAATTACTATACTTATTACTCTTATTATTATCAATCTAACTCGTATTATTAGCCATATTATGCTTACATGATCGATAGAACGACAAATACTATACTTATTACTCTTATTATTATCAATCTATATCATATTATTAGCCATATTATGCTTATATGATCGATATAACGACAATTACTATACTCACTACTCTTAGTATTATCAATCTAACTCATATTATTAGCCATATTATGCTTATATTATCGAAGAACGACAGTTACTATACTTATTACTGTTATTATTATCAATCTAACTCATATTATTAGCCATATTATGCTTATATGATCGATAGAATGAGAATTACTATACTCACTACTCTCAGTATTATCACTCTAACTCATATTATTAGCCTTATTATGCTTATATGATCGATAGAACGACAATTACTGTAGTTATTACTCTTATTATTATCAATCTAACTCATATTATTAGCCATATTATGCTTATATGATCGATAGAACGAGAATTACTATACGCACTACTCTTAGTATTATCAATCTAACTCATATTACTAGCCATATTATGGTTATATTATCGATAGAACGACAATTACTATACTTATTACTGTTATTTTTATCAATCTAACTCATATTATTAGCCATATTATGCTTAAATGATCGATAGATCTACAATTACTATACCCATTACTCTTATTATTATCAATCTAACTCATATTATTAGCCATATTATGCTTATATGATCGATAGAACGAGAACTACTATACTCACTACTCTTAGTATTATCAATCTAACTCATATTATTAGCCATATTATGCTTATATTATCGATAGAACGACAATTACTATACTTATTACTGTTATTATTATCAATCTGACTCATATTATTACCCATATTATGCTTAAATGATCGATAGAACGACAATTACTATACTTATTACTGTTATTATTATCAATCTAACTCATATTATTAGCCATATTATGCTTAAATGATCGATAGATCTACAATTACTATACTCATTACTCTTATTATTATCAATCTAACTCATATTATTAGCCATATTATGCTTATATGATCGATAGAACGAGAATTACTATACTCACTACTCTTAGTATTACCAATCTAACTCATATTATTAGCCATATTATGCTTATATGATCGATAGAACGAGAATTACTATACTCACTACTCTTAGTATTATCAATCTAACTCATATTATTAGCCATATTATGCTTATATGATCGATAGAACGACAATTACTATACTTATTACTCTTATTATTATCAATCTAACTCATATTATTAGCCATATTATGCTTATATGATCGATAGAACGAGAACTACTATACTCACTACTCTTAGTATTATCAATCTAACTCATATTATTAGCTATATTATGCTTATATTATCGATAGAACGACAATTACTATACTTATTACTGTTATTATTATCAATCTGACTCATATTATTACCCATATTATGCTTAAATGATCGATAGAACGACAATTACTATACTTATTACTGTTATTATTATCAATCTAACTCATATTATTAGCCATATTATGCTTAAATGATCGATAGAATGAGAATTACTATACTCACTACTCTTAGTATTATCACTCTAACTCATATTATTAGCCTTATTATGCTTATATGATCGATAGAACGACAATTACTATACTTATTACTCTTATTACTATCAATCTAACTCATATTATTAGCCATATTATGCTTATATGATCGATAGAACGAGAATTACTATACTCACTACTCTTAGTATTATCAATCTAACTCATATTATTAGCCATATTATGGTTATATTATCGATAGAACGACAATTACTATACTTATTACTGTTATTATTATCAATCTAACTCATATTAATAGCCATATTATGCTTAAATGATCGATAGAATGAGAATTACAATACTCACTACTCTTAGTATTATCACTCTAACTCATATTATTAGCCATATTATGCTTATATGATCGAGAGAACGACAATTACTATACTTATTACTCTTAGTATTATCAATCTAACTCATAT
Source organism: Megachile rotundata (assembly GCF_050947335.1). Lineage (NCBI taxonomy): Eukaryota > Metazoa > Arthropoda > Insecta > Hymenoptera > Megachilidae > Megachile > Megachile rotundata. Next base: position 238,431 of record NW_027473503.1, on the reverse strand, counting down.
TATTAGCCATATTATACTTATATTATCGATAGAACGACAATTACTATACTTATTACTCTTATTATTATCAATCTATATCATATTATTAGCCATATTATGCCGATATGATCGATAGAACTACAATTACTATACTCATTACTCTTATTATTATCAATCTAACTCATATTATTAGCCATATTATGCTTATATGATCGATAGAACGAGAATTACTATACTCACTACTCTTAGTATTATCAATCTAACTCATATTATTAGCCATATTATGCTTATATGATCGATAGAACGACAAATACTGTACTTACTACTCTTATTATTATCAATCTAACTCATATTATTAACCATATTGTGCAGATATGATCGATAGAACTACAATTACTATACTCATTACTCTTATTATCATCAATCTAACTCATATTATTAGCCATATTATGCTTAAATGATCGATAGAACTACAATTACTATACTCATTACTCTTATTATTATCAATCTAACTCATATTATTAGCCATATTATGCTTATATGATCGATAGAATGAGAATTACTATACTCACTACTCTTAGTATTATCACTCTAACTCATATTATTAGCCTTATTATGCTTATATGATCGATAGAACGACAATTACTGTAGTTATTACTCTTATTATTATCAATCTAACTCATATTATTAGCCATATTATGCATACATGATCGATAGAACGAGAATTACTATACTCACTACTCTTAGTATTATCAATCTAACTCATATTATTAGCCATATTATGCTTATATGATCGATAGAACGACAATTACTATACTTATTACTCTTATTATTATCAATCTAACTCATATTATTAGCCATATTATGCTTATATGATCGATAGAACGAGAACTACTATACTCACTACTCTTAGTATTATCAATCTAACTCATATTATTAGCCATATTATGCTTATATTATCGATAGAACGACAATTACTATACTTATTACTGTTATTATTATCAATCTGACTCATATTATTACCCATATTATGCTTAAATGATCGATAGAACGACAATTACTATACTTATTACTCTTATTATTATCAATCTAACTCATATTATTAGCCATATTATGCTTATATGATCGATAGAACGACAAATACTATACTTACTACTCTTATTATTATCAATCTAACTCATATTATTAGCCATATTATGCTTATATGATCGATAGAACGACAATTACTATACTTATTACTCTTATTATTATGAATCTAACTCATATTATTCACCATATTATGCCGATATGATCGATAGAACTACAATTACTATACTCATTACTCTTATTATTATCAATCTAACTCATATTATTAGCCATATTATGCTTATATGATCGATAGAATGAGAATTACTATACTCACTACTCTTAGTATTATCACTCTAACTCATATTATTAGCCTTATTATGCTTATATGATCGATAGAACGACAATTACTATACTTATTACTCTTATTATTATGAATCTAACTCATATTATTAACCATATTATGCAGATATGATCGATAGAACTACAATTACTATACTCATTACTCTTATTATTATCAATCTAACTCATATTATTAGCCATATTATGCTTATATGATGGATAGAACGAGAATTACTATACTTATTACTCTTATTATTATCAATCTAACTCATATTATTAGCCATATTATGCTTATATGATCGGTAGAACGACAATTACTATACTTATTACTCTTATTATTATCAATCTAACTCGTATTATTAGCCATATTATGCTTACATGACCGATAGAACGTCAAATACTATACTTATTACTCTTATTATTATCAATCTATATCATATTATTAGCCATATTATGCCGATATGATCGATAGAACTACAATTACTGTACTCATTACTCTTATTATTATCAATCTAACTCATATTATTAGCCATATTATGCTTATATGATCGATAGAACGAGAATTACTATACTCACTACTCTTAGTATTATCAATCTAACTCATATTATTAGCCATATTATGCTTATATGATCGATAGAACGACAAATACTATACTTACTACTCTTATTATTATCAATCTAACTCATATTATTAACCATATTGTGCAGATATGATCGATAGAACTACAATTACTATACTCATTACTCTTATTATCATCAATCTAACTCATATTATTAGCCATATTATGCTTAAATGATCGATAGAACTACAATTACTATACTCATTACTCTTATTATCATCAATCTAACTCATATTATTAGCCATATTATGCTTAAATGATCGATAGAACTACAATTACTATACTCATTACTCTTATTATTATCAATCTAACTCATATTATTAGCCATATTATGCTTATATGATCGATAGAATGAGAATTACTATACTCACTACTCTTAGTATTATCACTCTAACTCAAATTATTAGCCTTATTATGCTTATATGATCGATAGAACGACAATTACTATACTTATTACTCTTATTACTATCAATCTAACTCATATTATTAGCCATATTATGCTTATATGATCGATAGAACGAGAATTACTATACTCACTACTCTTAGTATTATCAATCTAACTCATATTATTAGCCATATTATGCTTATATGATCGATAGAACGACAATTACTATACTTATTACTCTTATTATTATGAATCTAACTCATATTATTCACCATATTATGCCGACATGATCGATAGAACTACAATTACTATACTCATTACTCTTATTATTATCAATCTAACTCATATTATTAGCCATATTATGCTTATATGATCGATAGAATGAGAATTACTATACTCACTACTCTTAGTATTATCACTCTAACTCATATTATTAGCCTTATTATGCTTATATGATCGATAGAACGACAATTACTATACTTATTACTCTTATTACTATCAATCTAACTCATATTATTAGCCATATTATGCTTATATGATCGATAGAGCGAGAATTACTATACTCACTACTCTTAGTATTATCAATCTAACTCATATTATTAGCCATATTATGGTTATATTATCGATAGAACGACAATTACTATACTTATTACTGTTATTATTATCAATCTAACTCATATTATTAGCCATATTATGCTTAAATGATCGATAGAATGAGAATTACTATACTCACTACTCTTAGTATTATCACTCTAACTCATATTATTAGCCATATTATGCTCATATGATCGAGAGAACGACAATTACTATACTTATTACTCTTATTATTATCAATCTAACTCATATTATTAGCCTTATTATGCTTATATGATCGATAGATCGACAATTACTGTAGTTATTACTCTTATTATTATCAATCTAACTCATATTATTAGCCATATTATGCTTATATGATCGATAGAACGAGAATTACTATACTCACTACTCTTAGTATTATCAATCTAACTCATATTATTAGCCATATTATGCTTATATGATCGATGGAACGAGAACTACTATACTCACTACTCTTACTATTATCAATCTAACTCATATTATTAGCCATATTATGCTTAAATGATCGATAGAACGACAATTACTATACTTATTACTCTTATTATTATCAATCTAACTCGTATTATTAGCCATATTATGCTTACATGATCGATAGAACGACAAATACTATACTTATTACTCTTATTATTATCAATCTATATCATATTATTAGCCATATTATGCCGATATGATCGATAGAACTACAATTACTATACTCATTACTCTTATTATTATCAATCTAACTCATATTATTACCCATATTATGCTTATATGATCGATGGAACGAGAACTACTATACTCACTACTCTTAGTATTATCAATCTAACTCATATTATTAGCCATATTATGCTTATATTATCGATAGAACGACAATTACTATACTTAGTACTGTTATTATTATCAATCTGACTCATATTATTACCCATATTATGCTTAAATGATCGATAGAACGACAATTACTATACTTATTACTGTTTTTATTATCAATCTAACTTATATTATTAGCCTTATTATGCTTATATGATCGATAGAACGACAATTACTGTAGTTATTACTCTTATTATTATCAATCTAGCTCATATTATTAGCCATATTTTGCTTATATGATCGATAGAACTACAATTACTATACCCATTACTCTTATTATTATCAATCTAACTCATATTATTAGCCATATTATGCTTATATGATCGATAGAATGAGAATTACTATACTCACTACTCTCAGTATTATCACTCTAACTCATATTATTAGCCATATTATGCTTAAATGATCGATAGATCTACAATTACTATACTCATTACTCTTATTATTATCAATCTAACTCATATTATTAGCCATATGTATGGATAAAAAATAAACTAATATGATCGAATAAGAACGAGAATTACTATACTCATTACTCTTATTATTATCAATCTAACTCATATTATTAGCCATATTATGCTTATATGATCGATAGAACGAGAACTACTATACTCACTACTCTTAGTATTATCAATCTAACTCATATTATTAGCCATATTATGCTTATATTATCGATAGAACGACAATTACTATACTTATTACTCTTATTATTATCAATCTAACTCATATTATTAGCCATATTATGCTTATATGATCGATAGAACGAGAACTGCTATACTCACTACTCTTAGTATTATCAATCTACCTCATATTATTAGCCATATTATGCTTATATTATCGATAGAACGACAATTACTATACTTATTACTCTTATTATTATCAATCTAACTCATATTATTAGCCATATTATGCTTATATGATCGATAGAACGAGAACTACTATACTCACTACTCTTAGTATTATCAATCTAACTCATATTATTAGCCATATTATGCTTATATTATCGATAGAACGACAATTACTATACTTATTACTGTTATTATTATCAATCTGACTCATATTATTACCCATATTATGCTTAAATGATCGATAGAACGACAATTACTATACTTATTACTCTTATTATTATCAATCTAACTCATATTATTAGCCATATTATGCTTATATGATCGATAGAACGACAAATACTATACTTACTACTCTTATTATTATCAAGTCTAACTCATATTATTAACCATATTATGCAGATATGATCGATAGAACTACAATTACTATACTCATTACTCTTATTATTATCAATCTAACTCATATTATTAGCCATATTATGCTTAAATGATCGATAGAACTACAATTACTATACTCATTACTCTTATTATTACCAATCTAACTCATATTATTAGCCATATTATGCTTATATGATCGATAGAACGAGAATTACTATACTCACTACTCTTAGTATTATCAATCTAACTCATATTATTAGCCATATTATGCTTATATGATCGATAGAACGACAATTACTATACTTATTACTCTTATTATTATCAATCTAACTCATATTATTAGCCATATTATGCTTATGTGATCGATAGAACGAGAACTACTATACTCACTACTCTTAGTATTATCAATCTAACTCATATTATTAGCCATATTATGCTTATATTATCGATAGAACGACAATTACTATACTTATTACTGTTATTATTATCAATCTGACTCATATTATTACCCATATTATGCTTAAATGATCGATAGAACGACAATTACTATACTTATTACTCTTATTATTATCAATCCATATTATGCTTATATGATCGATAGAACGACAAATACTATACTTACTACTCTTATTATTATCAATCTAACTCGTATTATTAGCCATATTATGCTTACATGACCGATAGAACGTCAAATACTATACTTATTACTCTTATTATTATCAATCTATATCATATTATTAGCCATATTATGCCGATATGATCGATAGAACTACAATTACTGTACTCATTACTCTTATTATTATCAATCTAACTCATATTATTAGCCATATTATGCTTATATGATCGATAGAACGAGAATTACTATACTCACTACTCTTAGTATTATCAATCTAACTCATATTATTAGCCATATTATGGTTATATTATCGATAGAACGACAATTACTATACTTATTACTGTTATTATTATCAATCTAACTCATATTATTAGCCATATTATGCTTAAATGATCGATAGAATGAGAATTACTATACTCACTACTCTTAGTATTATCACTCTAACTCATATTATTAGCCATATTATGCTCATATGATCGAGAGAACGACAATTACTATACTTATTACTCTTATTATTATCAATCTAACTCATATTATTAGCCTTATTATGCTTATATGATCGATAGATCGACAATTACTGTAGTTATTACTCTTATTATTATCAATCTAACTCATATTATTAGCCATATTATGCTTATATGATCGATAGAACGAGAATTACTATACTCACTACTCTTAGTATTATCAATCTAACTCATATTATTAGCCATATTATGCTTATATGATCGATGGAACGAGAACTACTATACTCACTACTCTTACTATTATCAATCTAACTCATATTATTAGCCATATTATGCTTAAATGATCGATAGAACGACAATTACTATACTTATTACTCTTATTATTATCAATCTAACTCGTATTATTAGCCATATTATGCTTACATGATCGATAGAACGACAAATACTATACTTATTACTCTTATTATTATCAATCTATATCATATTATTAGCCATATTATGCCGATATGATCGATAGAACTACAATTACTATACTCATTACTCTTATTATTATCAATCTAACTCATATTATTACCCATATTATGCTTATATGATCGATGGAACGAGAACTACTATACTCACTACTCTTAGTATTATCAATCTAACTCATATTATTAGCCATATTATGCTTATATTATCGATAGAACGACAATTACTATACTTAGTACTGTTATTATTATCAATCTGACTCATATTATTACCCATATTATGCTTAAATGATCGATAGAACGACAATTACTATACTTATTACTGTTTTTATTATCAATCTAACTTATATTATTAGCCTTATTATGCTTATATGATCGATAGAACGACAATTACTGTAGTTATTACTCTTATTATTATCAATCTAGCTCATATTATTAGCCATATTTTGCTTATATGATCGATAGAACTACAATTACTATACCCATTACTCTTATTATTATCAATCTAACTCATATTATTAGCCATATTATGCTTATATGATCGATAGAATGAGAATTACTATACTCACTACTCTCAGTATTATCACTCTAACTCATATTATTAGCCATATTATGCTTAAATGATCGATAGATCTACAATTACTATACTCATTACTCTTATTATTATCAATCTAACTCATATTATTAGCCATATTATGCTTATATGATCGATAGAACGAGAATTACTATACTCATTACTCTTATTATTATCAATCTAACTCATATTATTAGCCATATTATGCTTATATGATCGATAGAACGAGAACTGCTATACTCACTACTCTTAGTATTATCAATCTACCTCATATTATTAGCCATATTATGCTTATATTATCGATAGAACGACAATTACTATACTTATTACTCTTATTATTATCAATCTAACTCATATTATTAGCCATATTATGCTTATATGATCGATAGAACGAGAACTACTATACTCACTACTCTTAGTATTATCAATCTAACTCATATTATTAGCCATATTATGCTTATATTATCGATAGAACGACAATTACTATACTTATTACTGTTATTATTATCAATCTGACTCATATTATTACCCATATTATGCTTAAATGATCGATAGAACGACAATTACTATACTTATTACTCTTATTATTATCAATCTAACTCATATTATTAGCCATATTATGCTTATATGTTCGATAGAACGACAAATACTATACTTACTACTCTTATTATTATCAATCTAACTCATATTATTAACCATATTATGCAGATATGATCGATAGAACTACAATTACTATACTCATTACTCTTATTATTATCAATCTAACTCATATTATTAGCCATATTATGCTTAAATGATCGATAGAACTACAATTACTAGACTCATTACTCTTATTATTACCAATCTAACTCATATTATTAGCCATATTATGCTTATATGATCGATAGAACGAGAATTACTATACTCACTACTCTTAGTATTATCAATCTAACTCATATTATTAGCCATATTATGCTTATATGATCGATAGAACGACAATTACTATACTTATTACTCTTATTATTATCAATCTAACTCATATTATTAGCCATATTATGCTTATGTGATCGATAGAACGAGAACTACTATACTCACTACTCTTAGTATTATCAATCTAACTCATATTATTAGCCATATTATGCTTATATTATCGATAGAACGACAATTACTATACTTATTACTGTTATTATTATCAATCTGACTCATATTATTACCCATATTATGCTTAAATGATCGATAGAACGACAATTACTATACTTATTACTCTTATTATTATCAATCTAACTCATATTATTAGCCATATTATGCTTATATGATCGATAGAACGACAAATACTATACTTACTACTCTTATTATTATCAATCTAACTCATATTATTAACCATATTATGCAGATATGATCGATAGAACTACAATTACTATACTCATTACTCTTATTATTATCAATCTAACTCATATTATTAGCCATATTATGCTTAAATGATCGATAGAACTACAATTACTATACTCAATACTCTTATTATTATCAATCTAACTCATATTATTAGCCATATTATGCTTATATGATCGATAGAATGAGAATTACTATACTCACTGCTCTTAGTGTTATCAATCTAACTCATATTATTAGCCATATTATGCTTATATGATCGATAGAACGACAATTACTATACTTATTACTGTTATTATTATCAATCTAACTCATATTATTAGCCATATTATGCTTATATGATCGATAGAACGACAATTACTATACTTATTACTCTTATTATTATGAATCTAACTCATATTATTCACCATATTATGCCGATATGATCGATAGAACTACAATTACTATACTCATTACTCTTATTATTATCAATCTAACTCATATTATTAGCCATATTATGCTTATATGATCGATAGAATGAGAATTACTATACTCACTACTCTTAGTATTATCACTCTAACTCATATTATTAGCCTTATTATGCTTATATGATCGATAGAACGACAATTACTATACGTATTACTCTTATTACTATCAATCTAACTCATATTATTAGCCATATTATGCTTATATGATCGATAGAACGAGAATTACTATACTCACTACTCTTAGTATTATCAATCTAACTCATATTATTAGCCATATTATGCTTATATGATCGATAGAACGACAATTACTATACTTCTTACTCTTATTATTATGAATCTAACTCATATTATTAACCATATTATGCAGATATGATCGATAGAACTACAATTACTATACTCATTACTCTTATTATTATCAATCTAACTCATATTATTAGCCATATTATGCTTATATGATGGATAGAACGAGAATTACTATACTTATTACTCTTATTATTATCAATCTAACTCATATTATTAGCCATATTATGCTTATATGATCGATAGAACGAGAACTACTATACTCACTACTCTTAGTATTATCAATCTAACTCATATTATTAGCCATATTATGCTTATATTATCGATAGAACGACAATTACTATACTTATTACTGTTATTATTATCAATCTGACTCATATTATTACCCATATTATGCTTAAATGATCGGTAGAACGACAATTACTATACTTATTACTCTTATTATTATCAATCTAACTCGTATTATTAGCCATATTATGCTTACATGACCGATAGAACGACAAATACTATACTTATTACTCTTATTATTATCAATCTATATCATATTATTAGCCATATTATGCCGATATGATCGATAGAACTACAATTACTGTACTCATTACTCTTATTATTATCAATCTAACTCATATTATTAGCCATATTATGCTTATATGATCGATAGAACGAGAATTACTATACTCACTACTCTTAGTATTATCAATCTAACTCATATTATTAGCCATATTATGCTTATATGATCGATAGAACGACAAATACTATACTTACTACTCTTATTATTATCAATCTAACTCATATTATTAACCATATTGTGCAGATATGATCGATAGAACTACAATTACTATACTCATTACTCTTATTATCATCAATCTAACTCATATTATTAGCCATATTATGCTTAAATGATCGATAGAACTACAATTACTATACTCATTACTCTTATTATCATCAATCTAACTCATATTATTAGCCATATTATGCTTAAATGATCGATAGAACTACAATTACTATACTCATTACTCTTATTATTATCAATCTAACTCATATTATTAGCCATATTATGCTTATATGATCGATAGAATGAGAATTACTATACTCACTACTCTTAGTATTATCACTCTAACTCAAATTATTAGCCTTATTATGCTTATATGATCGATAGAACTACAATTACTATACCCATTACTCTTATTATTATCAATCTAACTCATATTATTAGCCATATTATGCTTATATGATCGATAGAATGAGAATTACTATACTCACTACTCTCAGTATTATCACTCTAACTCATATTATTAGCCATATTATGCTTAAATGATCGATAGATCTACAATTACTATACTCATTACTCTTATTATTATCAATCTAACTCATATTATTAGCCATATTATGCTTATATGATCGATAGAACGAGAATTACTATACTCATTACTCTTATTATTATCAATCTAACTCATATTATTAGCCATATTATGCTTATATGATCGATAGAACGAGAACTACTATACTCACTACTCTTAGTATTATCAATCTAACTCATATTATTAGCCATATTATGCTTATATTATCGATAGAACGACAATTACTATACTTATTACTCTTATTATTATCAATCTAACTCATATTATTAGCCATATTATGCTTATATGATCGATAGAACGAGAACTGCTATACTCACTACTCTTAGTATTATCAATCTACCTCATATTATTAGCCATATTATGCTTATATTATCGATAGAACGACAATTACTATACTTATTACTCTTATTATTATCAATCTAACTCATATTATTAGCCATATTATGCTTATATGATCGATAGAACGAGAACTACTATACTCACTACTCTTAGTATTATCAATCTAACTCATATTATTAGCCATATTATGCTTATATTATCGATAGAACGACAACTACTATACTTATTACTGTTATTATTATCAATCTGACTCATATTATTACCCATATTATGCTTAAATGATCGATAGAACGACAATTACTATACTTATTACTCTTATTATTATCAATCTAACTCATATTATTAGCCATATTATGCTTATATGATCGATAGAACGACAAATACTATACTTACTACTCTTATTATTATCAATCTAACTCATATTATTAACCATATTATGCAGATATGATCGATAGAACTACAATTACTATACTCATTACTCTTATTATTATCAATCTAACTCATATTATTAGCCATATTATGCTTAAATGATCGATAGAACTACAATTACTATACTCATTACTCTTATTATTACCAATCTAACTCATATTATTAGCCATATTATGCTTATATGATCGATAGAACGAGAATTACTATACTCACTACTCTTAGTATTATCAATCTAACTCATATTATTAGCCATATTATGCTTATATGATCGATAGAACGACAATTACTATACTTATTACTCTTATTATTATCAATCTAACTCATATTATTAGCCATATTATGCTTATGTGATCGATAGAACGAGAACTACTATACTCACTACTCTTAGTATTATCAATCTAACTCATATTATTAGCCATATTATGCTTATATTATCGATAGAACGACAATTACTATACTTATTACTGTTATTATTATCAATCTGACTCATATTATTACCCATATTATGCTTAAATGATCGATAGAACGACAATTACTATACTTATTACTCTTATTATTATCAATCTAACTCATATTATTAGCCATATTATGCTTATATGATCGATAGAACGACAAATACTATACTTACTACTCTTATGATTATCAATCTAACTCATATTATTAACCATATTATGCAGATATGATCGATAGAACTACAATTACTATACTCATTACTCTTATTATTATCAATCTAACTCATATTATTAGCCATATTATGCTTAAATGATCGATAGAACTACAATTACTATACTCAATACTCTTATTATTATCAATCTAACTCATATTATTAGCCATATTATGCTTATATGATCGATAGAATGAGAATTACTATACTCACTGCTCTTAGTATTATCAATCTAACTCATATTATTAGCCATATTATGCTTATATGATCGATAGAACGACAATTACTATACTTATTACTGTTATTATTATCAATCTAACTCATATTATTAGACATATTATGCTTATATGATCGATAGAACGACAATTACTATACTTATTACTCTTATTATTATGAATCTAACTCATATTATTCACCATATTATGCCGATATGATCGATAGAACTACAATTACTATACTCATTACTCTTATTATTATCAATCTAACTCATATTATTAGCCATATTATGCTTATATGATCGATAGAATGAGAATTACTATACTCACTACTCTTAGTATTATCACTCTAACTCATATTATTAGCCTTATTATGCTTATATGATCGATAGAACGACAATTACTATACGTATTACTCTTATTACTATCAATCTAACTCATATTATTAGCCATATTATGCTTATATGATCGATAGAACGAGAATTACTATACTCACTACTCTTAGTATTATCAATCTAACTCATATTATTAGCCATATTATGCTTATATGATCGATAGAACGACAATTACTATACTTATTACTCTTATTATTATGAATCTAACTCATATTATTAACCATATTATGCAGATATGATCGATAGAACTACAATTACTATACTCATTACTCTTATTATTATCAATCTAACTCATATTATTAGCCATATTATGCTTATATGATGGATAGAACGAGAATTACTATACTTATTACTCTTATTATTATCAATCTAACTCATATTATTAGCCATATTATGCTTATATGATCGATAGAACGAGAACTACTATACTCACTACTCTTAGTATTATCAATCTAACTCATATTATTAGCCATATTATGCTTATATTATCGATAGAACGACAATTACTATACTTATTACTGTTATTATTATCAATCTGACTCATATTATTACCCATATTATGCTTAAATGATCGGTAGAACGACAATTACTATACTTATTACTCTTATTATTATCAATCTAACTCGTATTATTAGCCATATTATGCTTACATGACCGATAGAACGACAAATACTATACTTATTACTCTTATTATTATCAATCTATATCATATTATTAGCCATATTATGCCGATATGATCGATAGAACTACAATTACTGTACTCATTACTCTTATTATTATCAATCTAACTCATATTATTAGCCATATTATGCTTATATGATCGATAGAACGAGAATTACTATACTCACTACTCTTAGTATTATCAATCTAACTCATATTATTAGCCATATTATGCTTATATGATCGATAGAACGACAAATACTATACTTACTACTCTTATTATTATCAATCTAACTCATATTATTAACCATATTGTGCAGATATGATCGATAGAACTACAATTACTATACTCATTACTCTTATTATCATCAATCTAACTCATATTATTAGCCATATTATGCTTAAATGATCGATAGAACTACAATTACTATACTCATTACTCTTATTATCATCAATCTAACTCATATTATTAGCCATATTATGCTTAAATGATCGATAGAACTACAATTACTATACTCATTACTCTTATTATTATCAATCTAACTCATATTATTAGCCATATTATGCTTATATGATCGATAGAATGAGAATTACTATACTCACTACTCTTAGTATTATCACTCTAACTCAAATTATTAGCCTTATTATGCTTATATGATCGATAGAACGACAATTACTATACTTATTACTCTTATTACTATCAATCTAACTCATATTATTAGCCATATTATGCTTATATGATCGATAGAACGAGAATTACTATACTCACTACTCTTAGTATTATCAATCTAACTCATATTATTAGCCATATTATGCTTATATGATCGATAGAACGACAATTACTATACTTATTACTCTTATTATTATGAATCTAACTCATATTATTAACCATATTATGCAGATATGATCGATAGAACTACAATTACTATACTCATTACTCTTATTATTATCAATCTAACTCATATTATTAGCCATATTATGCTTATATGATGGATAGAACGAGAATTACTATACTCACTACTCTTAGTATTATCAATCTAACTCATATTATTAGCCATATTATGCTTATATTATCGATAGAACGACAATTACTATACTTATTACTGTTATTATTATCAATCTAACTCATATTATTAGCCATATTATGCTTAAATGATCGATAGAATGAGAATTACTATACTCACTACTCTTAGTATTATCAGTCTAACTCATATTATTAGCCATATTATGCTTATATGATCGAGAGAACGACAATTACTATACTTATTACTCTTATTATTATCAATCTAACTCATATTATTAGCCTTATTATGCTTATATGATCGATAGAACGACAAGTACTGTAGTTATTACTCTTATTATTATCAATCTAACTCATATTATTAGCCATATTATGCTTATATGATCGATAGAACGAGAATTACTATACTCACTACTCTTAGTATTATCAATCTAACTCATATTATTAGCCATATTATGCTTATATGATCGATAGAACGACAATTACTATACTTATTACTCTTATTATTATGAATCTAACTCATATTATTCACCATATTATGCCGACATGATCGATAGAACTACAATTACTATACTCATTACTCTTATTATTATCAATCTAACTCATATTATTAGCCATATTATGCTTATATGATCGATAGAATGAGAATTACTATACTCACTACTCTTAGTATTATCACTCTAACTCATATTATTAGCCTTATTATGCTTATATGATCGATAGAACGACAATTACTATACTTATTACTCTTATTACTATCAATCTAACTCATATTATTAGCCATATTATGCTTATATGATCGATAGAGCGAGAATTACTATACTCACTACTCTTAGTATTATCAATCTAACTCATATTATTAGCCATATTATGGTTATATTATCGATAGAACGACAATTACTATACTTATTACTGTTATTATTATCAATCTAACTCATATTATTAGCCATATTATGCTTAAATGATCGATAGAATGAGAATTACTATACTCACTACTCTTAGTATTATCACTCTAACTCATATTATTAGCCATATTATGCTCATATGATCGAGAGAACGACAATTACTATACTTATTACTCTTATTATTATCAATCTAACTCATATTATTAGCCTTATTATGCTTATATGATCGATAGATCGACAATTACTGTAGTTATTACTCTTATTATTATCAATCTAACTCATATTATTAGCCATATTATGCTTATATGATCGATAGAACGAGAATTACTATACTCACTACTCTTAGTATTATCAATCTAACTCATATTATTAGCCATATTATGCTTATATGATCGATGGAACGAGAACTACTATACTCACTACTCTTACTATTATCAATCTAACTCATATTATTAGCCATATTATGCTTAAATGATCGATAGAACGACAATTACTATACTTATTACTCTTATTATTATCAATCTAACTCGTATTATTAGCCATATTATGCTTACATGATCGATAGAACGACAAATACTATACTTATTACTCTTATTATTATCAATCTATATCATATTATTAGCCATATTATGCCGATATGATCGATAGAACTACAATTACTATACTCATTACTCTTATTATTATCAATCTAACTCATATTATTACCCATATTATGCTTATATGATCGATGGAACGAGAACTACTACACTCACTACTCTTAGTATTATCAATCTAACTCATATTATTAGCCATATTATGCTTATATTATCGATAGAACGACAATTACTATACTTAGTACTGTTATTATTATCAATCTGACTCATATTATTACCCATATTATGCTTAAATGATCGATAGAACGACAATTACTATACTTGTTACTGTTATTATTATCAATCTAACTCATATTATTAGCCTTATTATGCTTATATGATCGATAGAACGACAATTACTGTAGTTATTACTCTTATTATTATCAATCTAGCTCATATTATTAGCCATATTTTGCTTATATGATCGATAGAACTACAATTACTATACCCATTACTCTTATTATTATCAATCTAACTCATATTATTAGCCATATTATGCTTATATGATCGATAGAATGAGAATTACTATACTCACTACTCTCAGTATTATCACTCTAACTCATATTATTAGCCATATTATGCTTAAATGATCGATAGATCTACAATTACTATACTCATTACTCTTATTATTATCAATCTAACTCATATTATTAGCCATATTATGCTTATATGATCGATAGAACGAGAATTACTATACTCATTACTCTTATTATTATCAATCTAACTCATATTATTAGCCATATTATGCTTATATGATCGATAGAACGAGAACTACTATACTCACTACTCTTAGTATTATCAATCTAACTCATATTATTAGCCATATTATGCTTATATTATCGATAGAACGACAATTACTATACTTATTACTCTTATTATTATCAATCTAACTCATATTATTAGCCATATTATGCTTATATGATCGATAGAACGAGAACTGCTATACTCACTACTCTTAGTATTATCAATCTACCTCATATTATTAGCCATATTATGCTTATATTATCGATAGAACGACAATTACTATACTTATTACTCTTATTATTATCAATCTAACTCATATTATTAGCCATATTATGCTTATATGATCGATAGAACGAGAACTACTATACTCACTACTCTTAGTATTATCAATCTAACTCATATTATTAGCCATATTATGCTTATATTATCGATAGAACGACAATTACTATACTTATTACTGTTATTATTATCAATCTGACTCATATTATTACCCATATTATGCTTAAATGATCGATAGAACGACAATTACTATACTTATTACTCTTATTATTATCAATCTAACTCATATTATTAGCCATATTATGCTTATATTATCGATAGAACGACAATTACTATACTTATTACTGTTATTATTATCAATCTAACTCATATTATTAGCCATATTATGCTTAAATGATCGATAGAATGAGAATTACTATACTCACTACTCTTAGTATTATCAGTCTAACTCATATTATTAGCCATATTATGCTTATATGATCGAGAGAACGACAATTACTATACTTATTACTCTTATTATTATCAATCTAACTCATATTATTAGCCTTATTATGCTTATATGATCGATAGAACGACAAGTACTGTAGTTATTACTCTTATTATTATCAATCTAACTCATATTATTAGCCATATTATGCTTATATGATCGATAGAACGAGAATTACTATACTCACTACTCTTAGTATTATCAATCTAACTCATATTATTAGCCATATTATGCTTATATGATCGATAGAACGACAATTACTATACTTATTACTCTTATTATTATGAATCTAACTCATATTATTCACCATATTATGCCGACATGATCGATAGAACTACAATTACTATACTCATTACTCTTATTATTATCAATCTAACTCATATTATTAGCCATATTATGCTTATATGATCGATAGAATGAGAATTACTATACTCACTACTCTTAGTATTATCACTCTAACTCATATTATTAGCCTTATTATGCTTATATGATCGATAGAACGACAATTACTATACTTATTACTCTTATTACTATCAATCTAACTCATATTATTAGCCATATTATGCTTATATGATCGATAGAGCGAGAATTACTATACTCACTACTCTTAGTATTATCAATCTAACTCATATTATTAGCCATATTATGGTTATATTATCGATAGAACGACAATTACTATACTTATTACTGTTATTATTATCAATCTAACTCATATTATTAGCCATATTATGCTTAAATGATCGATAGAATGAGAATTACTATACTCACTACTCTTAGTATTATCACTCTAACTCATATTATTAGCCATATTATGCTCATATGATCGAGAGAACGACAATTACTATACTTATTACTCTTATTATTATCAATCTAACTCATATTATTAGCCTTATTATGCTTATATGATCGATAGATCGACAATTACTGTAGTTATTACTCTTATTATTATCAATCTAACTCATATTATTAGCCATATTATGCTTATATGATCGATAGAACGAGAATTACTATACTCACTACTCTTAGTATTATCAATCTAACTCATATTATTAGCCATATTATGCTTATATGATCGATGGAACGAGAACTACTATACTCACTACTCTTACTATTATCAATCTAACTCATATTATTAGCCATATTATGCTTAAATGATCGATAGAACGACAATTACTATACTTATTACTCTTATTATTATCAATCTAACTCGTATTATTAGCCATATTATGCTTACATGATCGATAGAACGACAAATACTATACTTATTACTCTTATTATTATCAATCTATATCATATTATTAGCCATATTATGCCGATATGATCGATAGAACTACAATTACTATACTCATTACTCTTATTATTATCAATCTAACTCATATTATTACCCATATTATGCTTATATGATCGATGGAACGAGAACTACTACACTCACTACTCTTAGTATTATCAATCTAACTCATATTATTAGCCATATTATGCTTATATTATCGATAGAACGACAATTACTATACTTAGTACTGTTATTATTATCAATCTGACTCATATTATTACCCATATTATGCTTAAATGATCGATAGAACGACAATTACTATACTTGTTACTGTTATTATTATCAATCTAACTCATATTATTAGCCTTATTATGCTTATATGATCGATAGAACGACAATTACTGTAGTTATTACTCTTATTATTATCAATCTAGCTCATATTATTAGCCATATTTTGCTTATATGATCGATAGAACTACAATTACTATACCCATTACTCTTATTATTATCAATCTAACTCATATTATTAGCCATATTATGCTTATATGATCGATAGAATGAGAATTACTATACTCACTACTCTCAGTATTATCACTCTAACTCATATTATTAGCCATATTATGCTTAAATGATCGATAGATCTACAATTACTATACTCATTACTCTTATTATTATCAATCTAACTCATATTATTAGCCATATTATGCTTATATGATCGATAGAACGAGAATTACTATACTCATTGCTCTTATTATTATCAATCTAACTCATATTATTAGCCATATTATGCTTATATGATCGATAGAACGAGAACTACTATACTCACTACTCTTAGTATTATCAATCTAACTCATATTATTAGCCATATTATGCTTATATTATCGATAGAACGACAATTACTATACTTATTACTCTTATTATTATCAATCTAACTCATATTATTAGCCATATTATGCTTATATGATCGATAGAACGAGAACTGCTATACTCACTACTCTTAGTATTATCAATCTACCTCATATTATTAGCCATATTATGCTTATATTATCGATAGAACGACAATTACTATACTTATTACTCTTATTATTATCAATCTAACTCATATTATTAGCCATATTATGCTTATATGATCGATAGAACGAGAACTACTATACTCACTACTCTTAGTATTATCAATCTAACTCATATTATTAGCCATATTATGCTTATATTATCGATAGAACGACAATTACTATACTTATTACTGTTATTATTATCAATCTGACTCATATTATTACCCATATTATGCTTAAATGATCGATAGAACGACAATTACTATACTTATTACTCTTATTATTATCAATCTAACTCATATTATTAGCCATATTATGCTTATATGATCGATAGAACGACAAATACTATACTTACTACTCTTATTATTATCAATCTAACTCATATTATTAACCATATTATGCAGATATGATCGATAGAACTACAATTACTATACTCATTACTCTTATTATTATCAATCTAACTCATATTATTAGCCATATTATGCTTAAATGATCGATAGAACTACAATTACTATACTCATTACTCTTATTATTACCAATCTAACTCATATTATTAGCCATATTATGCTTATATGATCGATAGAACGAGAATTACTATACTCACTACTCTTAGTATTATCAATCTAACTCATATTATTAGCCATATTATGCTTATATGATCGATAGAACGACAATTACTATACTTATTACTCTTATTATTATCAATCTAACTCATATTATTAGCCATATTATGCTTATGTGATCGATAGAACGAGAACTACTATACTCACTACTCTTAGTATTATCAATCTGACTCATATTATTAGCCATATTATGCTTATATTATCGATAGAACGACAATTACTATACTTATTACTGTTATTATTATCAATCTGACTCATATTATTACCCATATTATGCTTAAATGATCGATAGAACGACAATTACTATACTTATTACTCTTATTATTATCAATCTAACTCATATTATTAGTCATATTATGCTTATATGATCGATAGAACGACAAATACTATACTTACTACTCTTATTATTATCAATCTAACTCATATTATTAACCATATTATGCAGATATGATCGATAGAACTACAATTACTATACTCATTACTCTTATTATTATCAATCTAACTCATATTATTAGCCATATTATGCTTATATGATCGATAGAATGAGAATTACTATACTCACTACTCTTAGTATTATCACTCTAACTCATATTATTAGCCTTATTATGCTTATATGATCGATAGAACGACAATTACTATACGTATTACTCTTATTACTATCAATCTAACTCATATTATTAGCCATATTATGCTTATATGATCGATAGAACGAGAATTACTATACTCACTACTCTTAGTATTATCAATCTAACTCATATTATTAGCCATATTATGCTTATATGATCGATAGAACGACAATTACTATACTTATTACTCTTATTATTATGAATCTAACTCATATTATTAACCATATTATGCAGATATGATCGATAGAACTACAATTACTATACTCATTACTCTTATTATTATCAATCTAACTCATATTATTAGCCATATTATGCTTATATGATGGATAGAACGAGAATTACTATACTTATTACTCTTATTATTATCAATCTAACTCATATTATTAGCCATATTATGCTTATATGATCGATAGAACGAGAACTACTATACTCACTACTCTTAGTATTATCAATCTAACTCATATTATTAGCCATATTATGCTTATATTATCGATAGAACGACAATTACTATACTTATTACTGTTATTATTATCAATCTGACTCATATTATTACCCATATTATGCTTAAATGATCGGTAGAACGACAATTACTATACTTATTACTCTTATTATTATCAATCTAACTCGTATTATTAGCCATATTATGCTTACATGACCGATAGAACGACAAATACTATACTTATTACTCTTATTATTATCAATCTATATCATATTATTAGCCATATTATGCCGATATGATCGATAGAACTACAATTACTGTACTCATTACTCTTATTATTATCAATCTAACTCATATTATTAGCCATATTATGCTTATATGATCGATAGAACGAGAATTACTATACTCACTACTCTTAGTATTATCAATCTAACTCATATTATTAGCCATATTATGCTTATATGATCGATAGAACGACAAATACTATACTTACTACTCTTATTATTATCAATCTAACTCATATTATTAACCATATTGTGCAGATATGATCGATAGAACTACAATTACTATACTCATTACTCTTATTATCATCAATCTAACTCATATTATTAGCCATATTATGCTTAAATGATCGATAGAACTACAATTACTATACTCATTACTCTTATTATCATCAATCTAACTCATATTATTAGCCATATTATGCTTAAATGATCGATAGAACTACAATTACTATACTCATTACTCTTATTATTATCAATCTAACTCATATTATTAGCCATATTATGCTTATATGATCGATAGAATGAGAATTACTATACTCACTACTCTTAGTATTATCACTCTAACTCAAATTATTAGCCTTATTATGCTTATATGATCGATAGAACGACAATTACTATACTTATTACTCTTATTACTATCAATCTAACTCATATTATTAGCCATATTATGCTTATATGATCGATAGAACGAGAATTACTATACTCACTACTCTTAGTATTATCAATCTAACTCATATTATTAGCCATATTATGCTTATATGATCGATAGAACGACAATTACTATACTTATTACTCTTATTATTATGAATCTAACTCATATTATTAACCATATTATGCAGATATGATCGATAGAACTACAATTACTATACTCATTACTCTTATTATTATCAATCTAACTCATATTATTAGCCATATTATGCTTATATGATGGATAGAACGAGAATTACTATACTCACTACTCTTAGTATTATCAATCTAACTCATATTATTAGCCATATTATGCTTATATTATCGATAGAACGACAATTACTATACTTATTACTGTTATTATTATCAATCTAACTCATATTATTAGCCATATTATGCTTAAATGATCGATAGAATGAGAATTACTATACTCACTACTCTTAGTATTATCAGTCTAACTCATATTATTAGCCATATTATGCTTATATGATCGAGAGAACGACAATTACTATACTTATTACTCTTATTATTATCAATCTAACTCATATTATTAGCCTTATTATGCTTATATGATCGATAGAACGACAAGTACTGTAGTTATTACTCTTATTATTATCAATCTAACTCATATTATTAGCCATATTATGCTTATATGATCGATAGAACGAGAATTACTATACTCACTACTCTTAGTATTATCAATCTAACTCATATTATTAGCCATATTATGCTTATATGATCGATAGAACGACAATTACTATACTTATTACTCTTATTATTATGAATCTAACTCATATTATTCACCATATTATGCCGACATGATCGATAGAACTACAATTACTATACTCATTACTCTTATTATTATCAATCTAACTCATATTATTAGCCATATTATGCTTATATGATCGATAGAATGAGAATTACTATACTCACTACTCTTAGTATTATCACTCTAACTCATATTATTAGCCTTATTATGCTTATATGATCGATAGAACGACAATTACTATACTTATTACTCTTATTACTATCAATCTAACTCATATTATTAGCCATATTATGCTTATATGATCGATAGAGCGAGAATTACTATACTCACTACTCTTAGTATTATCAATCTAACTCATATTATTAGCCATATTATGGTTATATTATCGATAGAACGACAATTACTATACTTATTACTGTTATTATTATCAATCTAACTCATATTATTAGCCATATTATGCTTAAATGATCGATAGAATGAGAATTACTATACTCACTACTCTTAGTATTATCAATCTAACTCATATTATTAGCCATATTATGCTTATATTATCGATAGAACGACAATTACTATACTTATTACTGTTATTATTATCAATCTGACTCATATTATTACCCATATTATGCTTAAATGATCGATAGAACGACAATTACTATACTTATTACTGTTATTATTATCAATCTAACTCATATTATTAGCCATATTATGCTTAAATGATCGATAGATCTACAATTACTATACTCATTACTCTTATTATTATCAATCTAACTCATATTATTAGCCATATTATGCTTATATGATCGATAGAATGAGAATTACTATACTCACTGCTCTTAGTATTATCAATCTAACTCATATTATTAGCCATATTATGCTTATATGATCGATAGAACGACAATTACTATACTTATTACTCTTATTATTATCAATCTAACTCATATTATTAGCCATATTATGCTTATATGATCGATAGAACGAGAACTACTATACTCACTACTCTTAGTATTATCGATCTAACTCATATTATTAGCCATATTATGCTTATATTATCGATAGAACGACAATTACTATACTTATTACTGTTATTATTATCAATCTGACTCATATTATTACCCATATTATGCTTAAATGATCGATAGAACGACAATTACTATACTTATTACTGTTATTATTATCAATCTAACTCATATTATTAGCCATATTATGCTTAAATGATCGATAGATCTACAATTACTATACTCATTACTCTTATTATTATCAATCTAACTCATATTATTAGCCATATTATGCTTATATGATGGATAGAACGAGAATTACTATACTCACTACTCTTAGTATTATCAATCTAACTCATATTATTAACCATATTGTGCAGATATGATCGATAGAACTACAATTACTATACTCATTACTCTTATTATCATCAATCTAACTCATATTATTAGCCATATTATGCTTAAATGATCGATAGAACTACAATTACTATACTCATTACTCTTATTATCATCAATCTAACTCATATTATTAGCCATATTATGCTTAAATGATCGATAGAACTACAATTACTATACTCATTACTCTTATTATTATCAATCTAACTCATATTATTAGCCATATTATGCTTATATGATCGATAGAATGAGAATTACTATACTCACTACTCTTAGTATTATCACTCTAACTCATATTATTAGCCTTATTATGCTTATATGATCGATAGAACGACAATTACTATACTTATTACTCTTATTACTATCAATCTAACTCATATTATTAGCCATATTATGCTTATATGATCGATAGAACGAGAATTACTATACTCACTACTCGTAGTATTATCAATCTAACTCATATTATTAGCCATATTATGCTTAAATGATCGATAGAACTACAATTACTATACTCATTACTCTTATTATTATCAATCTAACTCATATTATTAGCCATATTATGCTTATATGATCGATAGAATGAGAATTACTATACTCACTACTCTTAGTATTATCACTCTAACTCAAATTATTAGCCTTATTATGCTTATATGATCGATAGAACGACAATTACTATACTTATTACTCTTATTACTATCAATCTAACTCATATTATTAGCCATATTATGCTTATATGATCGATAGAACGAGAATTACTATACTCACTACTCTTAGTATTATCAATCTAACTCATATTATTAGCCATATTATGCTTATATGATCGATAGAACGACAATTACTATACTTATTACTCTTATTATTATGAATCTAACTCATATTATTAACCATATTATGCAGATATGATCGATAGAACTACAATTACTATACTCATTACTCTTATTATTATCAATCTAACTCATATTATTAGCCATATTATGCTTATATGATGGATAGAACGAGAATTACTATACTCACTACTCTTAGTATTATCAATCTAACTCATATTATTAGCCATATTATGCTTATATTATCGATAGAACGGCAATTACTATACTTATTACTGTTATTATTATCAATCTAACTCATATTATTAGCCATATTATGCTTAAATGATCGATAGAATGAGAATTACTATACTCACTACTCTTAGTATTATCAGTCTAACTCATATTATTAGCCATATTATGCTTATATGATCGAGAGAACGACAATTACTATACTTATTACTCTTATTATTATCAATCTAACTCATATTATTAGCCTTATTATGCTTATATGATCGATAGAACGACAAGTACTGTAGTTATTACTCTTATTATTATCAATCTAACTCATATTATTAGCCATATTATGCTTATATGATCGATAGAACGAGAATTACTATACTCACTACTCTTAGTATTATCAATCTAACTCATATTATTAGCCATATTATGCTTATATGATCGATAGAACGACAATTACTATACTTATTACTCTTATTATTATGAATCTAACTCATATTATTCACCATATTATGCCGACATGATCGATAGAACTACAATTACTATACTCATTACTCTTATTATTATCAATCTAACTCATATTATTAGCCATATTATGCTTATATGATCGATAGAATGAGAATTACTATACTCACTACTCTTAGTATTATCACTCTAACTCATATTATTAGCCTTATTATGCTTATATGATCGATAGAACGACAATTACTATACTTATTACTCTTATTACTATCAATCTAACTCATATTATTAGCCATATTATGCTTATATGATCGATAGAGCGAGAATTACTATACTCACTACTCTTAGTATTATCAATCTAACTCATATTATTAGCCATATTATGGTTATATTATCGATAGAACGACAATTACTATACTTATTACTGTTATTATTATCAATCTAACTCATATTATTAGCCATATTATGCTTAAATGATCGATAGAATGAGAATTACTATACTCACTACTCTTAGTATTATCACTCTAACTCATATTATTAGCCATATTATGCTCATATGATCGAGAGAACGACAATTACTATACTTATTACTCTTATTATTATCAATCTAACTCATATTATTAGCCTTATTATGCTTATATGATCGATAGATCGACAATTACTGTAGTTATTACTCTTATTATTATCAATCTAACTCATATTATTAGCCATATTATGCTTATATGATCGATAGAACGAGAATTACTATACTCACTACTCTTAGTATTATCAATCTAACTCATATTATTAGCCATATTATGCTTATATGATCGATGGAACGAGAACTACTATACTCACTACTCTTACTATTATCAATCTAACTCATATTATTAGCCATATTATGCTTAAATGATCGATAGAACGACAATTACTATACTTATTACTCTTATTATTATCAATCTAACTCGTATTATTAGCCATATTATGCTTACATGATCGATAGAACGACAAATACTATACTTATTACTCTTATTATTATCAATCTATATCATATTATTAGCCATATTATGCCGATATGATCGATAGAACTACAATTACTATACTCATTACTCTTATTATTATCAATCTAACTCATATTATTACCCATATTATGCTTATATGATCGATGGAACGAGAACTACTACACTCACTACTCTTAGTATTATCAATCTAACTCATATTATTAGCCATATTATGCTTATATTATCGATAGAACGACAATTACTATACTTAGTACTGTTATTATTATCAATCTGACTCATATTATTACCCATATTATGCTTAAATGATCGATAGAACGACAATTACTATACTTATTACTGTTATTATTATCAATCTAACTCATATTATTAGCCTTATTATGCTTATATGATCGATAGAACGACAATTACTGTAGTTATTACTCTTATTATTATCAATCTAGCTCATATTATTAGCCATATTTTGCTTATATGATCGATAGAACTACAATTACTATACCCATTACTCTTATTATTATCAATCTAACTCATATTATTAGCCATATTATGCTTATATGATCGATAGAATGAGAATTACTATACTCACTACTCTCAGTATTATCACTCTAACTCATATTATTAGCCATATTATGCTTAAATGATCGATAGATCTACAATTACTATACTCATTACTCTTATTATTATCAATCTAACTCATATTATTAGCCATATTATGCTTATATGATCGATAGAACGAGAATTACTATACTCATTACTCTTATTATTATCAATCTAACTCATATTATTAGCCATATTATGCTTATATGATCGATAGAACGAGAACTACTATACTCACTACTCTTAGTATTATCAATCTAACTCATATTATTAGCCATATTATGCTTATATTATCGATAGAACGACAATTACTATACTTATTACTCTTATTATTATCAATCTAACTCATATTATTAGCCATATTATGCTTATATGATCGATAGAACGAGAACTGCTATACTCACTACTCTTAGTATTATCAATCTACCTCATATTATTAGCCATATTATGCTTATATTATCGATAGAACGACAATTACTATACTTATTACTCTTATTATTATCAATCTAACTCATATTATTAGCCATATTATGCTTATATGATCGATAGAACGAGAACTACTATACTCACTACTCTTAGTATTATCAATCTAACTCATATTATTAGCCATATTATGCTTATATTATCGATAGAACGACAATTACTATACTTATTACTGTTATTATTATCAATCTGACTCATATTATTACCCATATTATGCTTAAATGATCGATAGAACGACAATTACTATACTTATTACTCTTATTATTATCAATCTAACTCATATTATTAGCCATATTATGCTTATATGATCGATAGAACGACAAATACTATACTTACTACTCTTATTATTATCAATCTAACTCATATTATTAACCATATTATGCATATATGATCGATAGAACTACAATTACTATACTCATTACTCTTATTATTATCAATCTAACTCATATTATTAGCCATATTATGCTTAAATGATCGATAGAACTACAATTACTATACTCATTACTCTTATTATTACCAATCTAACTCATATTATTAGCCATATTATGCTTATATGATCGATAGAACGAGAATTACTATACTCACTACTCTTAGTATTATCAATCTAACTCATATTATTAGCCATATTATGCTTATATGATCGATAGAACGACAATTACTATACTTATTACTCTTATTATTATCAATCTAACTCATATTATTAGCCATATTATGCTTATGTGATCGATAGAACGAGAACTACTATACTCACTACTCTTAGTATTATCAATCTAACTCATATTATTAGCCATATTATGCTTATATTATCGATAGAACGACAATTACTATACTTATTACTGTTATTATTATCAATCTGACTCATATTATTACCCATATTATGCTTAAATGATCGATAGAACGACAATTACTATACTTATTACTCTTATTATTATCAATCTAACTCATATTATTAGTCATATTATGCTTATATGATCGATAGAACGACAAATACTATACTTACTACTCTTATTATTATCAATCTAACTCATATTATTAACCATATTATGCAGATATGATCGATAGAACTACAATTACTATACTCATTACTCTTATTATTATCAATCTAACTCATATTATTAGCCATATTAAGCTTAAATGATCGATAGAACTACAATTACTATACTCAATACTCTTATTATTATCAATCTAACTCATATTATTAGCCATATTATGCTTATATGATCGATAGAATGAGAATTACTATACTCACTGCTCTTAGTATTATCAATCTAACTCATATTATTAGCCATATTATGCTTATATGATCGATAGAACGACAATTACTATACTTATTACTCTTATTATTATCAATCTAACTCATATTATTAGCCATATTATGCTTATATGATCGATAGAACGAGAACTACTATACTCACTACTCTTAGTATTATCAATCTAACTCATATTATTAGCCATATTATGCTTATATTATCGATAGAACGACAATTACTATACTTATTACTGTTATTATTATCAATCTGACTCATATTATTACCCATATTATGCTTAAATGATCGATAGAACGACAATTACTATACTTATTACTGTTATTATTATCAATCTAACTCATATTATTAGCCATATTATGCTTAAATGATCGATAGATCTACAATTACTATACTCATTACTCTTATTATTATCAATCTAACTCATATTATTAGCCATATTATGCTTATATGATGGATAGAACGAGAATTACTATACTCACTACTCTTAGTATTATCAATCTAACTCATATTATTAAACATATTGTGCAGATATGATCGATAGAACTACAATTACTATACTCATTACTCTTATTATCATCAATCTAACTCATATTATTAGCCATATTATGCTTAAATGATCGATAGAACTACAATTACTATACTCATTACTCTTATTATTATGAATCTAACTCATATTATTAACCATATTATGCAGATATGATCGATAGAACTACAATTACTATACTCATTACTCTTATTATTATCAATCTAACTCATATTATTAGCCATATTATGCTTATATGATGGATAGAACGAGAATTACTATACTCACTACTCTTAGTATTATCAATCTAACTCATATTACTAGCCAGATTATGCTTATATTATCGATAGAACGACAATTACTATACTTATTACTGTTATTATTATCAATCTAACTCATATTATTAGCCATATTATGCTTAAATGATCGATAGAATGAGAATTACTATACTCACTACTCTTAGTATTATCACTCTAACTCATATTATTAGCCATATTATGCTTATATGATCGAGAGAACGACAATTACTATACTTATTACTCTTATTATTATCAATCTAACTCATATTATTAGCCTTATTATGCTTATATGATCGATAGAACGACAAGTACTGTAGTTATTACTCTTATTATTATCAATCTAACTCATATTATTAGCCATATTATGCTTATATGATCGATAGAACGAGAATTACTATACGTATTACTCTTATTACTATCAATCTAACTCATATTATTAGCCATATTATGCTTATATGATCGATAGAACGAGAATTACTATACTCACTACTCTTAGTATTATCAATCTAACTCATATTATTAGCCATATTATGCTTATATGATCGATAGAACGACAATTACTATACTTATTACTCTTATTATTATGAATCTAACTCATATTATTAACCATATTATGCAGATATGATCGATAGAACTACAATTACTATACTCATTACTCTTATTATTATCAATCTAACTCATATTATTAGCCATATTATGCTTATATGATGGATAGAACGAGAATTACTATACTTATTACTCTTATTATTATCAATCTAACTCATATTATTAGCCATATTATGCTTATATGATCGATAGAACGAGAACTACTATACTCACTACTCTTAGTATTATCAATCTAACTCATATTATTAGCCATATTATGCTTATATTATCGATAGAACGACAATTACTATACTTATTACTGTTATTATTATCAATCTGACTCATATTATTACCCATATTATGCTTAAATGATCGGTAGAACGACAATTACTATACTTATTACTCTTATTATTATCAATCTAACTCGTATTATTAGCCATATTATGCTTACATGACCGATAGAACGACAAATACTATACTTATTACTCTTATTATTATCAATCTATATCATATTATTAGCCATATTATGCCGATATGATCGATAGAACTACAATTACTGTACTCATTACTCTTATTATTATCAATCTAACTCATATTATTAGCCATATTATGCTTATATGATCGATAGAACGAGAATTACTATACTCACTACTCTTAGTATTATCAATCTAACTCATATTATTAGCCATATTATGCTTATATGATCGATAGAACGACAAATACTATACTTACTACTCTTATTATTATCAATCTAACTCATATTATTAACCATATTGTGCAGATATGATCGATAGAACTACAATTACTATACTCATTACTCTTATTATCATCAATCTAACTCATATTATTAGCCATATTATGCTTAAATGATCGATAGAACTACAATTACTATACTCATTACTCTTATTATCATCAATCTAACTCATATTATTAGCCATATTATGCTTAAATGATCGATAGAACTACAATTACTATACTCATTACTCTTATTATTATCAATCTAACTCATATTATTAGCCATATTATGCTTATATGATCGATAGAATGAGAATTACTATACTCACTACTCTTAGTATTATCACTCTAACTCATATTATTAGCCTTATTATGCTTATATGATCGATAGAACGACAATTACTATACTTATTACTCTTATTACTATCAATCTAACTCATATTATTAGCCATATTATGCTTATATGATCGATAGAGCGAGAATTACTATACTCACTACTCTTAGTATTATCAATCTAACTCATATTATTAGCCATATTATGGTTATATTATCGATAGAACGACAATTACTATACTTATTACTGTTATTATTATCAATCTAACTCATATTATTAGCCATATTATGCTTAAATGATCGATAGAATGAGAATTACTATACTCACTACTCTTAGTATTATCAATCTAACTCATATTATTAGCCATATTATGCTTATATTATCGATAGAACGACAATTACTATACTTATTACTGTTATTATTATCAATCTGACTCATATTATTACCCATATTATGCTTAAATGATCGATAGAACGACAATTACTATACTTATTACTGTTATTATTATCAATCTAACTCATATTATTAGCCATATTATGCTTAAATGATCGATAGATCTACAATTACTATACTCATTACTCTTATTATTATCAATCTAACTCATATTATTAGCCATATTATGCTTATATGATCGATAGAATGAGAATTACTATACTCACTGCTCTTAGTATTATCAATCTAACTCATATTATTAGCCATATTATGCTTATATGATCGATAGAACGACAATTACTATACTTATTACTCTTATTATTATCAATCTAACTCATATTATTAGCCATATTATGCTTATATGATCGATAGAACGAGAACTACTATACTCACTACTCTTAGTATTATCGATCTAACTCATATTATTAGCCATATTATGCTTATATTAGCGATAGAACGACAATTACTATACTTATTACTGTTATTATTATCAATCTGACTCATATTATTACCCATATTATGCTTAAATGATCGATAGAACGACAATTACTATACTTATTACTGTTATTATTATCAATCTAACTCATATTATTAGCCATATTATGCTTAAATGATCGATAGATCTACAATTACTATACTCATTACTCTTATTATTATCAATCTAACTCATATTATTAGCCATATTATGCTTATATGATGGATAGAACGAGAATTACTATACTCACTACTCTTAGTATTATCAATCTAACTCATATTATTAACCATATTGTGCAGATATGATCGATAGAACTACAATTACTATACTCATTACTCTTATTATCATCAATCTAACTCATATTATTAGCCATATTATGCTTAAATGATCGATAGAACTACAATTACTATACTCATTACTCTTATTATCATCAATCTAACTCATATTATTAGCCATATTATGCTTAAATGATCGATAGAACTACAATTACTATACTCATTACTCTTATTATTATCAATCTAACTCATATTATTAGCCATATTATGCTTATATGATCGATAGAATGAGAATTACTATACTCACTACTCTTAGTATTATCACTCTAACTCATATTATTAGCCTTATTATGCTTATATGTTCGATAGAACGACAATTACTATACTTATTACTCTTATTACTATCAATCTAACTCATATTATTAGCCATATTATGCTTATATGATCGATAGAACGAGAATTACTATACTCACTACTCTTAGTATTATCAATCTAACTCATATTATTAGCCATATTATGCTTAAATGATCGATAGAACTACAATTACTATACTCATTACTCTTATTATTATCAATCTAACTCATATTATTAGCCATATTATGCTTATATGATCGATAGAATGAGAATTACTATACTCACTACTCTTAGTATTATCACTCTAACTCAAATTATTAGCCTTATTATGCTTATATGATCGATAGAACGACAATTACTATACTTATTACTCTTATTACTATCAATCTAACTCATATTATTAGCCATATTATGCTTATATGATCGATAGAACGAGAATTACTATACTCACTACTCTTAGTATTATCAATCTAACTCATATTATTAGCCATATTATGCTTATATGATCGATAGAACGACAATTACTATACTTATTACTCTTATTATTATGAATCTAACTCATATTATTAACCATATTATGCAGATATGATCGATAGAACTACAATTACTATACTCATTACTCTTATTATTATCAATCTAACTCATATTATTAGCCATATTATGCTTATATGATGGATAGAACGAGAATTACTATACTCACTACTCTTAGTATTATCAATCTAACTCATATTATTAGCCATATTATGCTTATATTATCGATAGAACGACAATTACTATACTTATTACTGTTATTATTATCAATCTAACTCATATTATTAGCCATATTATGCTTAAATGATCGATAGAATGAGAATTACTATACTCACTACTCTTAGTATTATCAGTCTAACTCATATTATTAGCCATATTATGCTTATATGATCGAGAGAACGACAATTACTATACTTATTACTCTTATTATTATCAATCTAACTCATATTATTAGCCTTATTATGCTTATATGATCGATAGAACGACAAGTACTGTAGTTATTACTCTTATTATTATCAATCTAACTCATATTATTAGCCATATTATGCTTATATGATCGATAGAACGAGAATTACTATACTCACTACTCTTAGTATTATCAATCTAACTCATATTATTAGCCATATTATGCTTATATGATCGATAGAACGACAATTACTATACTTATTACTCTTATTATTATGAATCTAACTCATATTATTCACCATATTATGCCGACATGATCGATAGAACTACAATTACTATACTCATTACTCTTATTATTATCAATCTAACTCATATTATTAGCCATATTATGCTTATATGATCGATAGAATGAGAATTACTATACTCACTACTCTTAGTATTATCACTCTAACTCATATTATTAGCCTTATTATGCTTATATGATCGATAGAACGACAATTACTATACTTATTACTCTTATTACTATCAATCTAACTCATATTATTAGCCATATTATGCTTATATGATCGATAGAGCGAGAATTACTATACTCACTACTCTTAGTATTATCAATCTAACTCATATTATTAGCCATATTATGGTTATATTATCGATAGAACGACAATTACTATACTTATTACTGTTATTATTATCAATCTAACTCATATTATTAGCCATATTATGCTTAAATGATCGATAGAATGAGAATTACTATACTCACTACTCTTAGTATTATCAGTCTAACTCATATTATTAGCCATATTATGCTTATATGATCGAGAGAACGACAATTACTATACTTATTACTCTTATTATTATCAATCTAACTCATATTATTAGCCTTATTATGCTTATATGATCGATAGAACGACAAGTACTGTAGTTATTACTCTTATTATTATCAATCTAACTCATATTATTAGCCATATTATGCTTATATGATCGATAGAACGAGAATTACTATACTCACTACTCTTAGTATTATCAATCTAACTCATATTATTAGCCATATTATGCTTATATGATCGATAGAACGACAATTACTATACTTATTACTCTTATTATTATGAATCTAACTCATATTATTCACCATATTATGCCGACATGATCGATAGAACTACAATTACTATACTCATTACTCTTATTATTATCAATCTAACTCATATTATTAGCCATATTATGCTTATATGATCGATAGAATGAGAATTACTATACTCACTACTCTTAGTATTATCACTCTAACTCATATTATTAGCCTTATTATGCTTATATGATCGATAGAACGACAATTACTATACTTATTACTCTTATTACTATCAATCTAACTCATATTATTAGCCATATTATGCTTATATGATCGATAGAGCGAGAATTACTATACTCACTACTCTTAGTATTATCAATCTAACTCATATTATTAGCCATATTATGGTTATATTATCGATAGAACGACAATTACTATACTTATTACTGTTATTATTATCAATCTAACTCATATTATTAGCCATATTATGCTTAAATGATCGATAGAATGAGAATTACTATACTCACTACTCTTAGTATTATCACTCTAACTCATATTATTAGCCATATTATGCTCATATGATCGAGAGAACGACAATTACTATACTTATTACTCTTATTATTATCAATCTAACTCATATTATTAGCCTTATTATGCTTATATGATCGATAGATCGACAATTACTGTAGTTATTACTCTTATTATTATCAATCTAACTCATATTATTAGCCATATTATGCTTATATGATCGATAGAACGAGAATTACTATACTCACTACTCTTAGTATTATCAATCTAACTCATATTATTAGCCATATTATGCTTATATGATCGATGGAACGAGAACTACTATACTCACTACTCTTACTATTATCAATCTAACTCATATTATTAGCCATATTATGCTTAAATGATCGATAGAACGACAATTACTATACTTATTACTCTTATTATTATCAATCTAACTCGTATTATTAGCCATATTATGCTTACATGATCGATAGAACGACAAATACTATACTTATTACTCTTATTATTATCAATCTATATCATATTATTAGCCATATTATGCCGATATGATCGATAGAACTACAATTACTATACTCATTACTCTTATTATTATCAATCTAACTCATATTATTACCCATATTATGCTTATATGATCGATGGAACGAGAACTACTACACTCACTACTCTTAGTATTATCAATCTAACTCATATTATTAGCCATATTATGCTTATATGATGGATAGAACGAGAATTACTATACTCACTACTCTTAGTATTATCAATCTAACTCATATTATTAGCCATATTATGCTTATATTATCGATAGAACGACAATTACTATACTTATTACTGTTATTATTATCAATCTAACTCATATTATTAGCCATATTATGCTTATATGATCGATAGAACGACAATTACTATACTTATTACTCTTATTATTATGAATCTAACTCATATTATTAACCATATTATGCAGATATGATCGATAGAACTACAATTACTATACTCATTACTCTTATTATTATCAATCTAACTCATATTATTAGCCATATTATGCTTATATGATGGATAGAACGAGAATTACTATACTCACTACTCTTAGTATTATCAATCTAACTCATATTATTAGCCATATTATGCTTATATTATCGATAGAACGACAATTACTATACTTATTACTGTTATTATTATCAATCTAACTCATATTATTAGCCATATTATGCTTAAATGATCGATAGAATGAGAATTACTATACTCACTACTCTTAGTATTATCAGTCTAACTCATATTATTAGCCATATTATGCTTATATGATCGAGAGAACGACAATTACTATACTTATTACTCTTATTATTATCAATCTAACTCATATTATTAGCCTTATTATGCTTATATGATCGATAGAACGACAAGTACTGTAGTTATTACTCTTATTATTATCAATCTAACTCATATTATTAGCCATATTATGCTTATATGATCGATAGAACGAGAATTACTATACTCACTACTCTTAGTATTATCAATCTAACTCATATTATTAGCCATATTATGCTTATATGATCGATAGAACGACAATTACTATACTTATTACTCTTATTATTATGAATCTAACTCATATTATTCACCATATTATGCCGACATGATCGATAGAACTACAATTACTATACTCATTACTCTTATTATTATCAATCTAACTCATATTATTAGCCATATTATGCTTATATGATCGATAGAATGAGATTACTATACTCACTACTCTTAGTATTATCACTCTAACTCATATTATTAGCCTTATTATGCTTATATGATCGATAGAACGACAATTACTATACTTATTACTCTTATTACTATCAATCTAACTCATATTATTAGCCATATTATGCTTATATGATCGATAGAGCGAGAATTACTATACTCACTACTCTTAGTATTATCAATCTAACTCATATTATTAGCCATATTATGGTTATATTATCGATAGAACGACAATTACTATACTTATTACTGTTATTATTATCAATCTAACTCATATTATTAGCCATATTATGCTTAAATGATCGATAGAATGAGAATTACTATACTCACTACTCTTAGTATTATCAGTCTAACTCATATTATTA
The DNA here is from genome assembly GCF_050947335.1 of Megachile rotundata. Classification (NCBI taxonomy): domain Eukaryota; kingdom Metazoa; phylum Arthropoda; class Insecta; order Hymenoptera; family Megachilidae; genus Megachile; species Megachile rotundata. Next base: position 200,330 of record NW_027473503.1, on the reverse strand, counting down.
GCCATATTATGCTTATATGATCGAGAGAACGACAATTACTATACTTATTACTCTTATTATTATCAATCTAACTCATATTATTAGCCTTATTATGCTTATATGATCGATAGAACGACAAGTACTGTAGTTATTACTCTTATTATTATCAATCTAACTCATATTATTAGCCATATTATGCTTATATGATCGATAGAACGAGAATTACTATACTCACTACTCTTAGTATTATCAATCTAACTCATATTATTAGCCATATTATGCTTATATGATCGATAGAACGACAATTACTATACTTATTACTCTTATTATTATGAATCTAACTCATATTATTCACCATATTATGCCGACATGATCGATAGAACTACAATTACTATACTCATTACTCTTATTATTATCAATCTAACTCATATTATTAGCCATATTATGCTTATATGATCGATAGAATGAGAATTACTATACTCACTACTCTTAGTATTATCACTCTAACTCATATTATTAGCCTTATTATGCTTATATGATCGATAGAACGACAATTACTATACTTATTACTCTTATTACTATCAATCTAACTCATATTATTAGCCATATTATGCTTATATGATCGATAGAGCGAGAATTACTATACTCACTACTCTTAGTATTATCAATCTAACTCATATTACCTTGCCATATTATGGTTATATTATCGATAGAACGACAATTACTATACTTATTACTGTTATTATTATCAATCTAACTCATATTATTAGCCATATTATGCTTAAATGATCGATAGAATGAGAATTACTATACTCACTACTCTTAGTATTATCACTCTAACTCATATTATTAGCCATATTATGCTCATATGATCGAGAGAACGACAATTACTATACTTATTACTCTTATTATTATCAATCTAACTCATATTATTAGCCTTATTATGCTTATATGATCGATAGATCGACAATTACTGTAGTTATTACTCTTATTATTATCAATCTAACTCATATTATTAGCCATATTATGCTTATATGATCGATAGAACGAGAATTACTATACTCACTACTCTTAGTATTATCAATCTAACTCATATTATTAGCCATATTATGCTTATATGATCGATGGAACGAGAACTACTATACTCACTACTCTTACTATTATCAATCTAACTCATATTATTAGCCATATTATGCTTAAATGATCGATAGAACGACAATTACTATACTTATTACTCTTATTATTATCAATCTAACTCGTATTATTAGCCATATTATGCTTACATGATCGATAGAACGACAAATACTATACTTATTACTCTTATTATTATCAATCTATATCATATTATTAGCCATATTATGCCGATATGATCGATAGAACTACAATTACTATACTCATTACTCTTATTATTATCAATCTAACTCATATTATTACCCATATTATGCTTATATGATCGATGGAACGAGAACTACTACACTCACTACTCTTAGTATTATCAATCTAACTCATATTATTAGCCATATTATGCTTATATTATCGATAGAACGACAATTACTATACTTAGTACTGTTATTATTATCAATCTGACTCATATTATTACCCATATTATGCTTAAATGATCGATAGAACGACAATTACTATACTTATTACTGTTATTATTATCAATCTAACTCATATTATTAGCCTTATTATGCTTATATGATCGATAGAACGACAATTACTGTAGTTATTACTCTTATTATTATCAATCTAGCTCATATTATTAGCCATATTTTGCTTATATGATCGATAGAACTACAATTACTATACCCATTACTCTTATTATTATCAATCTAACTCATATTATTAGCCATATTATGCTTATATGATCGATAGAATGAGAATTACTATACTCACTACTCTCAGTATTATCACTCTAACTCATATTATTAGCCATATTATGCTTAAATGATCGATAGATCTACAATTACTATACTCATTACTCTTATTATTATCAATCTAACTCATATTATTAGCCATATTATGCTTATATGATCGATAGAACGAGAATTACTATACTCATTACTCTTATTATTATCAATCTAACTCATATTATTAGCCATATTATGCTTATATGATCGATAGAACGAGAACTACTATACTCACTACTCTTAGTATTATCAATCTAACTCATATTATTAGCCATATTATGCTTATATTATCGATAGAACGACAATTACTATACTTATTACTCTTATTATTATCAATCTAACTCATATTATTAGCCATATTATGCTTATATGATCGATAGAACGAGAACTGCTATACTCACTACTCTTAGTATTATCAATCTACCTCATATTATTAGCCATATTATGCTTATATTATCGATAGAACGACAATTACTATACTTATTACTCTTATTATTATCAATCTAACTCATATTATTAGCCATATTATGCTTATATGATCGATAGAACGAGAACTACTATACTCACTACTCTTAGTATTATCAATCTAACTCATATTATTAGCCATATTATGCTTATATTATCGATAGAACGACAATTACTATACTTATTACTGTTATTATTATCAATCTGACTCATTTTATTACCCATATTATGCTTAAATGATCGATAGAACGACAATTACTATACTTATTACTCTTATTATTATCAATCTAACTCATATTATTAGCCATATTATGCTTATATGATCGATAGAACGACAAATACTATACTTACTACTCTTATTATTATCAATCTAACTCATATTATTAACCATATTATGCAGATATGATCGATAGAACTACAATTACTATACTCATTACTCTTATTATTATCAATCTAACTCATATTATTAGCCATATTATGCTTAAATGATCGATAGAACTACAATTACTATACTCATTACTCTTATTATTACCAATCTAACTCATATTATTAGCCATATTATGCTTATATGATCGATAGAACGAGAATTACTATACTCACTACTCTTAGTATTATCAATCTAACTCATATTATTAGCCATATTATGCTTATATGATCGATAGAACGACAATTACTATACTTATTACTCTTATTATTATCAATCTAACTCATATTATTAGCCATATTATGCTTATGTGATCGATAGAACGAGAACTACTATACTCACTACTCTTAGTATTATCAATCTAACTCATATTATTAGCCATATTATGCTTATATTATCGATAGAACGACAATTACTATACTTATTACTGTTATTATTATCAATCTGACTCATATTATTACCCATATTATGCTTAAATGATCGATAGAACGACAATTACTATACTTATTACTCTTATTATTATCAATCTAACTCATATTATTAGTCATATTATGCTTATATGATCGATAGAACGACAAATACTATACTTACTACTCTTATTATTATCAATCTAACTCATATTATTAACCATATTATGCAGATATGATCGATAGAACTACAATTACTATACTCATTACTCTTATTATTATCAATCTAACTCATATTATTAGCCATATTAAGCTTAAATGATCGATAGAACTACAATTACTATACTCAATACTCTTATTATTATCAATCTAACTCATATTATTAGCCATATTATGCTTATATGATCGATAGAATGAGAATTACTATACTCACTGCTCTTAGTATTATCAATCTAACTCATATTATTAGCCATATTATGCTTATATGATCGATAGAACGACAATTACTATACTTATTACTCTTATTATTATCAATCTAACTCATATTATTAGCCATATTATGCTTATATGATCGATAGAACGAGAACTACTATACTCACTACTCTTAGTATTATCAATCTAACTCATATTATTAGCCATATTATGCTTATATTATCGATAGAACGACAATTACTATACTTATTACTGTTATTATTATCAATCTGACTCATATTATTACCCATATTATGCTTAAATGATCGATAGAACGACAATTACTATACTTATTACTGTTATTATTATCAATCTAACTCATATTATTAGCCATATTATGCTTAAATGATCGATAGATCTACAATTACTATACTCATTACTCTTATTATTATCAATCTAACTCATATTATTAGCCATATTATGCTTATATGATGGATAGAACGAGAATTACTATACTCACTACTCTTAGTATTATCAATCTAACTCATATTATTAACCATATTGTGCAGATATGATCGATAGAACTACAATTACTATACTCATTACTCTTATTATCATCAATCTAACTCATATTATTAGCCATATTATGCTTAAATGATCGATAGAACTACAATTACTATACTCATTACTCTTATTATCATCAATCTAACTCATATTATTAGCCATATTATGCTTAAATGATCGATAGAACTACAATTACTATACTCATTACTCTTATTATTATCAATCTAACTCATATTATTAGCCATATTATGCTTATATGATCGATAGAATGAGAATTACTATACTCACTACTCTTAGTATTATCACTCTAACTCATATTATTAGCCTTATTATGCTTATATGATCGATAGAACGACAATTACTATACTTATTACTCTTATTACTATCAATCTAACTCATATTATTAGCCATATTATGCTTATATGATCGATAGAACGAGAATTACTATACTCACTACTCTTAGTATTATCAATCTAACTCATATTATTAGCCATATTATGCTTATATGATCGATAGAACGACAATTACTATACTTATTACTCTTATTATTATGAATCTAACTCATATTATTAACCATATTATGCAGATATGATCGATAGAACTACAATTACTATACTCATTACTCTTATTATTATCAATCTAACTCATATTATTAGCCATATTATGCTTATATGATGGATAGAACGAGAATTACTATACTCACTACTCTTAGTATTATCAATCTAACTCATATTACTAGCCAGATTATGCTTATATTATCGATAGAACGACAATTACTATACTTATTACTGTTATTATTATCAATCTAACTCATATTATTAGCCATATTATGCTTATATGATCGATAGAACGAGAATTACTATACTCACTACTCTTAGTATTATCAATCTAACTCATATTATTAGCCATATTATGCTTATATGATCGATAGAACGACAATTACTATACTTATTACTCTTATTATTATCAATCTAACTCATATTATTAGCCATATTATGCTTATGTGATCGATAGAACGAGAACTACTATACTCACTACTCTTAGTATTATCAATCTAACTCATATTATTAGCCATATTATGCTTATATTATCGATAGAACGACAATTACTATACTTATTACTGTTATTATTATCAATCTGACTCATATTATTACCCATATTATGCTTAAATGATCGATAGAACGACAATTACTATACTTATTACTCTTATTATTATCAATCTAACTCATATTATTAGCCATATTATGCTTATATGATCGATAGAACGACAAATACTATACTTACTACTCTAATTATTATCAATCTAACTCATATTATTAACCATATTATGCAGATATGATCGATAGAACTACAATTCCTATACTCATTACTCTTATTATTATCAATCTAACTCATATTATTAGCCATATTATGCTTAAATGATCGATAGAACTACAATTACTATACTCAATACTCTTATTATTATCAATCTAACTCATATTATTAGCCATATTATGCTTATATGATCGATAGAATGAGAATTACTATACTCACTGCTCTTAGTATTATCAATCTAACTCATATTATTAGCCATATTATGCTTATATGATCGATAGAACGACAATTATTATACTTATTACTCTTATTATTATCAATCTAACTCATATTATTAGCCATATTATGCTTATATGATCGATAGAACGAGAACTACTATACTCACTACTCTTAGTATTATCAATCTAACTCATATTATTAGCCATATTATGCTTATATTATCGATAGAACGACAATTACTATACTTATTACTGTTATTATTATCAATCTGACTCATATTATTACCCATATTATGCTTAAATGAGCGATAGAACGACAATTACTATACTTATTACTGTTATTATTATCAATCTAACTCATATTATTAGCCATATTATGCTTAAATGATCGATAGATCTACAATTACTATACTCATTACTCTTATTATTATCAATCTAACTCATATTATTAGCCATATTATGCTTATATGATCGATAGAACGAGAATTACTATACTCACTACTCTTAGTATTATCAATCTAACTCATATTATTAGCCATATTATGCTTATATGATCGATAGAACGACAATTACTATACTTATTACTGTTATTATTATCAATCTAACTCATATTATTAGCCATATTATGCTTATATGATCGATGGAACGAGAACTACTATACTCACTACTCTTAGTATTATCAATCTAACTCATATTATTAGCCATATTATGCTTATATTATCGATAGAACGACAATTACTATACTTAGTACTGTTATTATTATCAATCTGACTCATATTATTACCCATATTATGCTTAAATGATCGATAGAACGACAATTACTATACTTATTACTGTTATTATTATCAATCTAACTCATATTATTAGCCTTATTATGCTTATATGATCGATAGAATGAGAATTACTATACTCACTACTCTCAGTATTATCACTCTAACTCATATTATTAGCCATATTATGCTTAAATGATCGATAGATCTACAATTACTATACTCATTACTCTTATTATTGTCAATCTAACTCATATTATTAGCCATATTATGCTTATATGATCGATAGAACGAGAATTACTATACTCATTACTCTTATTATTATCAATCTAACTCATATTATTAGCCATATTATGCTTATATGATCGATAGAACGAGAACTACTATACTCACTACTCTTAGTATTATCAATCTAACTCATATTATTAGCCATATTATGCTTATATTATCGATAGAACGACAATTACTATACTTATTACTCTTATTATTATCAATCTAACTCATATTATTAGCCATATTATGCTTATATGATCGATAGAACGAGAACTGCTATACTCACTACTCTTAGTATTATCAATCTACCTCATATTATTAGCCATATTATGCTTATATTATCGATAGAACGACAATTACTATACTTATTACTCTTATTATTATCAATCTAACTCATATTATTAGCCATATTATGCTTATATGATCGATAGAACGAGAACTACTATACTCACTACTCTTAGTATTATCAATCTAACTCATATTATTAGCCATATTATGCTTATATTATCGATAGAACGACAATTACTATACTTATTACTGTTATTATTATCAATCTGACTCATATTATTACCCATATTATGCTTAAATGATCGATAGAACGACAATTACTATACTTATTACTCTTATTATTATCAATCTAACTCATATTATTAGCCATATTATGCTTATATGATCGATAGAACGACAAATACTATACTTACTACTCTTATTATTATCAATCTAACTCATATTATTAACCATATTATGCAGATATGATCGATAGAACTACAATTACTATACTCATTACTCTTATTATTATCAATCTAACTCATATTATTAGCCATATTATGCTTAAATGATCGATAGAACTACAACTACTATACTCATTACTCTTATTATTACCAATCTAACTCATATTATTAGCCATATTATGCTTATATGATCGATAGAACGAGAATTACTATACTCACTACTCTTAGTATTATCAATCTAACTCATATTATTAGCCATATTATGCTTATATGATCGATAGAACGACAATTACTATACTTATTACTCTTATTATTATCAATCTAACTCATATTATTAGCCATATTATGCTTATGTGATCGATAGAACGAGAACTACTATACTCACTACTCTTAGTATTATCAATCTAACTCATATTATTAGCCATATTATGCTTATATTATCGATAGAACGACAATTACTATACTTATTACTGTTATTATTATCAATCTGACTCATATTATTACCCATATTATGCTTAAATGATCGATAGAACGACAATTACTATACTTATTACTCTTATTATTATCAATCTAACTCATATTATTAGCCATATTATGCTTATATGATCGATAGAACGACAAATACTATACTTACTACTCTTATTATTATCAATCTAACTCATATTATTAACCATATTATGCAGATATGATCGATAGAACTACAATTACTATACTCATTACTCTTATTATTATCAATCTAACTCATATTATTAGCCATATTATGCTTAAATGATCGATAGAACTACAATTACTATACTCAATACTCTTATTATTATCAATCTAACTCATATTATTAGCCATATTATGCTTATATGATCGATAGAATGAGAATTACTATACTCACTGCTCTTAGTATTATCAATCTAACTCATATTATTAGCCATATTATGCTTATATGATCGATAGAACGACAATTACTATACTTATTACTCTTATTATTATCAATCTAACTCATATTATTAGCCATATTATGCTTATATGATCGATAGAACGAGAACTACTATACTCACTACTCTTAGTATTATCAATCTAACTCATATTATTAGCCATATTATGCTTATATTATCGATAGAACGACAATTACTATACTTATTACTGTTATTATTATCAATCTGACTCATATTATTACCCATATTATGCTTAAATGATCGATAGAACGACAATTACTATACTTATTACTGTTATTATTATCAATCTAACTCATATTATTAGCCATATTATGCTTAAATGATCGATAGATCTACAATTACTATACTCATTACTCTTATTATTATCAATCTGACTCATATTATTACCCATATTATGCTTAAATGATCGATAGAACGACAATTACTATACTTAGTACTGTTATTATTATCAATCTGACTCATATTATTACCCATATTATGCTTAAATGATCGATAGAACGACAATTACTATACTTATTACTGTTATTATTATCAATCTAACTCATATTATTAGCCTTATTATGCTTATATGATCGATAGAACGACAATTACTGTAGTTATTACTCTTATTATTATCAATCTAGCTCATATTATTAGCCATATTTTGCTTATATGATCGATAGAACTACAATTACTATACCCATTACTCTTATTATTATCAATCTAACTCATATTATTAGCCATATTATGCTTATATGATCGATAGAATGAGAATTACTATACTCACTACTCTCAGTATTATCACTCTAACTCATATTATTAGCCATATTATGCTTAAATGATCGATAGATCTACAATTACTATACTCATTACTCTTATTATTATCAATCTAACTCATATTATTAGCCATATTATGCTTATATGATCGATAGAACGAGAATTACTATACTCATTACTCTTATTATTATCAATCTAACTCATATTATTAGCCATATTATGCTTATATGATCGATAGAACGAGAACTACTATACTCACTACTCTTAGTATTATCAATCTAACTCATATTATTAGCCATATTATGCTTATATTATCGATAGAACGACAATTACTATACTTATTACTGTTATTATTATCAATCTGACTCATATTATTACCCATATTATGCTTAAATGATCGATAGAACGACAATTACTATACTTATTACTCTTATTATTATCAATCTAACTCATATTATTAGCCATATTATGCTTATATGATCGATAGAACGACAAATACTATACTTACTACTCTTATTATTATCAATCTAACTCATATTATTAGCCATATTATGCTTATATGATGGATAGAACGAGAATTACTATACTCACTACTCTTAGTATTATCAATCTAACTCATATTATTAACCATATTGTGCAGATATGATCGATAGAACTACAATTACTATACTCATTACTCTTATTATCATCAATCTAACTCATATTATTAGCCATATTATGCTTAAATGATCGATAGAACTACAATTACTATACTCATTACTCTTATTATCATCAATCTAACTCATATTATTAGCCATATTATGCTTAAATGATCGATAGAACTACAATTACTATACTCATTACTCTTATTATTATCAATCTAACTCATATTATTAGCCATATTATGCTTATATGATCGATAGAATGAGAATTACTATACTCACTACTCTTAGTATTATCACTCTAACTCATATTATTAGCCTTATTATGCTTATATGATCGATAGAACGACAATTACTATACTTATTACTCTTATTACTATCAATCTAACTCATATTATTAGCCATATTATGCTTATATGATCGATAGAACGAGAATTACTATACTCACTACTCTTAGTATTATCAATCTAACTCATATTATTAGCCATATTATGCTTATATGATCGATAGAACGACAATTACTATACTTATTACTCTTATTATTATGAATCTAACTCATATTATTAACCATATTATGCAGATATGATCGATAGAACTACAATTACTATACTCATTACTCTTATTATTATCAATCTAACTCATATTATTAGCCATATTATGCTTATATGATGGATAGAACGAGAATTACTATACTCACTACTCTTAGTATTATCAATCTAACTCATATTACTAGCCAGATTATGCTTATATTATCGATAGAACGACAATTACTATACTTATTACTGTTATTATTATCAATCTAACTCATATTATTAGCCATATTATGCTTAAATGATCGATAGAATGAGAATTACTATACTCACTACTCTTAGTATTATCACTCTAACTCATATTATTAGCCATATTATGCTTATATGATCGAGAGAACGACAATTACTATACTTATTACTCTTATTATTATCAATCTAACTCATATTATTAGCCTTATTATGCTTATATGATCGATAGAACGACAAGTACTGTAGTTATTACTCTTATTATTATCAATCTAACTCATATTATTAGCCATATTATGCTTATATGATCGATAGAACGAGAATTACTATACTCACTACTCTTAGTATTATCAATCTAACTCATATTATTAGCCATATTATGCTTATATGATCGATAGAACGACAATTACTATACTTATTACACTTATTATTATGAATCTAACTCATATTATTCACCATATTATGCCGACATGATCGATAGAACTACAATTACTATTCTCATTACTCTTATCATTATCAATCTAACTCATATTATTAGCCATATTATGCTTATATGATCGATAGAATGAGAATTACTATACTCACTACTCTTAGTATTATCACTCTAACTCATATTATTAGCCTTATTATGCTTATATGATCGATAGAACGACAATTACTATACTTATTACTCTTATTACTACCAATCTAACTCATATTATTAGCCATATTATGCTTATATGATCGATAGAGCGAGAATTACTATACTCACTACTCTTAGTATTATCAATCTAACTCATATTATTAGCCATATTATGGTTATATTATCGATAGAACGACAATTACTATACTTATTACTGTTATTATTATCAATCTAACTCATATTATTAGCCATATTATGCTTAAATGATCGATAGAATGAGAATTACTATACTCACTACTCTTAGTATTATCACTCTAACTCATATTATTAGCCATATTATGCTCATATGATCGAGAGAACGACAATTACTATACTTATTACTCTTATTATTATCAATCTAACTCATATTATTAGCCATATTATGCTTATATGATCGATAGAACGAGAATTACTATACTCACTACTCTTAGTATTATCAATCTAACTGATATTATTAGCCATATTATGCTTATATGATCGATGGAACGAGAACTACTATACTCACTACTCTTACTATTATCAATCTAACTCATATTATTAGCCATATTATGCTTAAATGATCGATAGAACGAGAACTGCTATACTCACTACTCTTAGTATTATCAATCTACCTCATATTATTAGCCATATTATGCTTATATTATCGATAGAACGACAATTACTATACTTAGTACTGTTATTATTATCAATCTGACTCATATTATTACCCATATTATGCTTAAATGATCGATAGAACGACAATTACTATACTTATTACTGTTATTATTATCAATCTAACTCATATTATTAGCCTTATTATGCTTATATGATCGATAGAACGACAATTACTGTAGTTATTACTCTTATTATTATCAATCTAGCTCATATTATTAGCCATATTTTGCTTATATGATCGATAGAACTACAATTACTATACCCATTACTCTTATTATTATCAATCTAACTCATATTATTAGCCATATTATGCTTATATGATCGATAGAATGAGAATTACTATACTCACTACTCTCAGTATTATCACTCTAACTCATATTATTAGCCATATTATGCTTAAATGATCGATAGATCTACAATTACTATACTCATTACTCTTATTATTGTCAATCTAACTCATATTATTAGCCATATTATGCTTATATGATCGATAGAACGAGAATTACTATACTCATTACTCTTATTATTATCAATCTAACTCATATTATTAGCCATATTATGCTTATATGATCGATAGAACGAGAACTACTATACTCACTACTCTTAGTATTATCAATCTAACTCATATTATTAGCCATATTATGCTTATATTATCGATAGAACGACAATTACTATACTTATTACTCTTATTATTATCAATCTAACTCATATTATTAGCCATATTATGCTTATATGATCGATAGAACGAGAACTGCTATACTCACTACTCTTAGTATTATCAATCTACCTCATATTATTAGCCATATTATGCTTATATTATCGATAGAACGACAATTACTATACTTATTACTCTTATTATTATCAATCTAACTCATATTATTAGCCATATTATGCTTATATGATCGATAGAACGAGAACTACTATACTCACTACTCTTAGTATTATCAATCTAACTCATATTATTAGCCATATTATGCTTATATTATCGATAGAACGACAATTACTATACTTATTACTGTTATTATTATCAATCTGACTCATATTATTACCCATATTATGCTTAAATGATCGATAGAACGACAATTACTATACTTATTACTCTTATTATTATCAATCTAACTCATATTATTAGCCATATTATGCTTATATGATCGATAGAACGACAAATACTATACTTACTACTCTTATTATTATCAATCTAACTCATATTATTAACCATATTATGCAGATATGATCGATAGAACTACAATTACTATACTCATTACTCTTATTATTATCAATCTAACTCATATTATTAGCCATATTATGCTTAAATGATCGATAGAACTACAACTACTATACTCATTACTCTTATTATTACCAATCTAACTCATATTATTAGCCATATTATGCTTATATGATCGATAGAACGAGAATTACTATACTCACTACTCTTAGTATTATCAATCTAACTCATATTATTAGCCATATTATGCTTATATGATCGATAGAACGACAATTACTATACTTATTACTCTTATTATTATCAATCTAACTCATATTATTAGCCATATTATGCTTATGTGATCGATAGAACGAGAACTACTATACTCACTACTCTTAGTATTATCAATCTAACTCATATTATTAGCCATATTATGCTTATATTATCGATAGAACGACAATTACTATACTTATTACTGTTATTATTATCAATCTGACTCATATTATTACCCATATTATGCTTAAATGATCGATAGAACGACAATTACTATACTTATTACTCTTATTATTATCAATCTAACTCATATTATTAGCCATATTATGCTTATATGATCGATAGAACGACAAATACTATACTTACTACTCTTATTATTATCAATCTAACTCATATTATTAACCATATTATGCAGATATGATCGATAGAACTACAATTACTATACTCATTACTCTTATTATTATCAATCTAACTCATATTATTAGCCATATTATGCTTAAATGATCGATAGAACTACAATTACTATACTCAATACTCTTATTATTATCAATCTAACTCATATTATTAGCCATATTATGCTTATATGATCGATAGAATGAGAATTACTATACTCACTGCTCTTAGTATTATCAATCTAACTCATATTATTAGCCATATTATGCTTATATGATCGATAGAACGACAATTACTATACTTATTACTCTTATTATTATCAATCTAACTCATATTATTAGCCATATTATGCTTATATGATCGATAGAACGAGAACTACTATACTCACTACTCTTAGTATTATCAATCTAACTCATATTATTAGCCATATTATGCTTATATTATCGATAGAACGACAATTACTATACTTATTACTGTTATTATTATCAATCTGACTCATATTATTACCCATATTATGCTTAAATGATCGATAGAACGACAATTACTATACTTATTACTGTTATTATTATCAATCTAACTCATATTATTAGCCATATTATGCTTAAATGATCGATAGATCTACAATTACTATACTCATTACTCTTATTATTATCAATCTGACTCATATTATTACCCATATTATGCTTAAATGATCGATAGAACGACAATTACTATACTTAGTACTGTTATTATTATCAATCTGACTCATATTATTACCCATATTATGCTTAAATGATCGATAGAACGACAATTACTATACTTATTACTGTTATTATTATCAATCTAACTCATATTATTAGCCTTATTATGCTTATATGATCGATAGAACGACAATTACTGTAGTTATTACTCTTATTATTATCAATCTAGCTCATATTATTAGCCATATTTTGCTTATATGATCGATAGAACTACAATTACTATACCCATTACTCTTATTATTATCAATCTAACTCATATTATTAGCCATATTATGCTTATATGATCGATAGAATGAGAATTACTATACTCACTACTCTCAGTATTATCACTCTAACTCATATTATTAGCCATATTATGCTTAAATGATCGATAGATCTACAATTACTATACTCATTACTCTTATTATTATCAATCTAACTCATATTATTAGCCATATTATGCTTATATGATCGATAGAACGAGAATTACTATACTCATTACTCTTATTATTATCAATCTAACTCATATTATTAGCCATATTATGCTTATATGATCGATAGAACGAGAACTACTATACTCACTACTCTTAGTATTATCAATCTAACTCATATTATTAGCCATATTATGCTTATATTATCGATAGAACGACAATTACTATACTTATTACTGTTATTATTATCAATCTGACTCATATTATTACCCATATTATGCTTAAATGATCGATAGAACGACAATTACTATACTTATTACTCTTATTATTATCAATCTAACTCATATTATTAGCCATATTATGCTTATATGATCGATAGAACGACAAATACTATACTTACTACTCTTATTATTATCAATCTAACTCATATTATTAACCATATTATGCAGATATGATCGATAGAACTACAATTACTATACTCATTACTCTTATTATTATCAATCTAACTCATATTGTTAGCCATATTATGCTTAAATGATCGATAGAACTACAATTACTATACTCAATACTCTTATTATTATCAATCTAACTCATATTATTAGCCATATTATGCTTATATGATCGATAGAATGAGAATTACTATACTCACTGCTCTTAGTATTATCAATCTAACTCATATTATTAGCCATATTATGCTTATATGATCGATAGAACGACAATTACTATACTTATTACTCTTATTATTATCAATCTAACTCATATTATTAGCCATATTATGCTTATATGATCGATAGAACGACAATTACTATACTCACTACTCTTAGTATTATCAATCTAACTCATATTATTAGCCATATTATGCTTATATTATCGATAGAACGACAATTACTATACTTATTACTGTTATTATTATCAATCTAACTCATATTATTAGCCATATTATGCTTATATGATCGATAGAATGAGAATTACTATACTCACTACTCTTAGTATTATCACTCTAACTCATATTATTAGCCATATTATGCTTATATGATCGAGAGAACGACAATTACTATACTTATTACTCTTATTATTGTCAATCTAACTCATATTATTAGCCATATTATGCTTATATGATCGATAGAACGACAATTACTATACTTATTACTCTTATTATTATGAATCTAACTCATATTATTCACCATATTATGCCGATATGATCGATAGAACTACAATTACTATACTCATTACTCTTATTATTATCAATCTAACTCATATTATTAGCCATATTATGCTTATATGATCGATAGAATGAGAATTACTATACTCACTACTCTTAGTATTATCACTCCAACTCATATTATTAGCCTTATTATGCTTATATGATCGATAGAACGACAATTACTATACTTATTACTCTTATTACTATCAATCTAACTCATATTATTAGCCATATTATGCTTATATGATCGATAGAACGAGAATTACTATACTCACTACTCTTAGTATTATCAATCTAACTCATATTATTAGCCATATTATGCTTATATGGTCGATAGAACGAGAATTACTATACTCAATACTCTTATTATTATCAATCTAACTCATATTATTAGCCATATTATGCTTATATGATCGATAGAATGAGAATTACTATACTCACTGCTCTTAGTATTATCAATCTAACTCATATTATTAGCCATATTATGCTTATATGATCGATAGAATGAGAATTACTATACTCACTACTCTTAGTATTATCACTCTAACTCATATTATTAGCCTTATTATGCTTATATGATCGATAGAACGACAATTACTATACTTATTACTCTTATTATTATCAATCTAACTCATATTATTAGCCATATTATGCTTATATGATCGATAGAACGACAAATACTATACTTACTACTCTTATTATTATCAATCTAACTCATATTATTAACCATATTATGCAGATATGATCGATAGAACTACAATTACTATACTCATTACTCTTATTATTATCAATCTAACTCATATTATTAGCCATATTATGCTTAAATGATCGATAGAACTACAATTACTATACTCAATACTCTTATTATTATCAATCTAACTCATATTATTAGCCATATTATGCTTATATGATCGATAGAATGAGAATTACTATACTCACTGCTCTTAGTATTATCAATCTAACTCATATTATTAGCCATATTATGCTTATATTATCGATAGAACGACAATTACTATACTTATTACTGTTATTATTATCAATCTGACTCATATTATTACCCATATTATGCTTAAATGATCGATAGAACTACAATTACTATACTCATTACTCTTATTATTATCAATCTAACTCATATTATTAGCCATATTATGCTTAAATGATCGATAGAACTACAATTACTATACTTATTACTCTTATTATTATGAATCTAACTCATATTATTCACCATATTATGCCGATATGATCGATAGAACTACAATTACTATACTCATTACTCTTATTATTATCAATCTAACTCATATTATTAGCCATATTATGCTTATATGATCGATAGAATGAGAATTACTATACTCACTACTCTTAGTGTTATCACTCTAACTCATATTATTAGCCTTATTATGCTTATATGATCGATAGAACGACAATTACTATACTTATTACTCTTATTATTATCAATCTAACTCATATTATTATCCATATTATGCTTATATGATCGATAGAACGACAAGTACTATACTTACTACTCTTATTATTATCAATCTAACTCATATTATTAACCATATTATGCAGATATGATCGATAGAACTACAATTACTATACTCATTACTCTTATTATTATCAATCTAACTCATATTATTAGCCATATTATGCTTAAATGATCGATAGAACTACAATTACTATACTCAATACTCTTATTATTATCAATCTAACTCATATTATTAGCCATATTATGCTTATATGATCGATAGAATGAGAATTACTATACTCACTGCTCTTAGTATTATCAATCTAACTCATATTATCAGCCATATTATGCTTATATGATCGAGAGAACGACAATTACTATACTTATTACTCTTATTATTATCAATCTAACTCATATTATTAGCCATATTATGCTTATATGATCGATAGAACGAGAACTACTATACTCACTACTCTTAGTATTATCAATCTAACTCATATTATTAGCCATATTATGCTTATATTATCGATAGAACGACAATTACTATACTTATTACTGTTATTATTATCAATCTGACTCATATTATTACCCATATTATGCTTAAATGATCGATAGAACGACAATTACTATACTTATTACTCTTATTATTATCAATCTAACTCATATTATTAGCCATATTATGCTTATATGATCGATAGAACGACAAATACTATACTTACTACTCTTATTATTATCAATCTAACTCATATTATTAACCATATTATGCAGATATGATCGATAGAACTACAATTACTATACTCATTACTCTTATTATTATCAATCTAACTCATATTGTTAGCCATATTATGCTTAAATGATCGATAGAACTACAATTACTATACTCAATACTCTTATTATTATCAATCTAACTCATATTATTAGCCATATTATGCTTATATGATCGATAGAATGAGAATTACTATACTCACTGCTCTTAGTATTATCAATCTAACTCATATTATTAGCCATATTATGCTTATATGATCGATAGAACGACAATTACTATACTTATTACTCTTATTATTATCAATCTAACTCATATTATTAGCCATATTATGCTTATATGATCGATAGAACGACAATTACTATACTCACTACTCTTAGTATTATCAATCTAACTCATATTATTAGCCATATTATGCTTATATTATCGATAGAACGACAATTACTATACTTATTACTGTTATTATTATCAATCTAACTCATATTATTAGCCATATTATGCTTATATGATCGATAGAATGAGAATTACTATACTCACTACTCTTAGTATTATCACTCTAACTCATATTATTAGCCATATTATGCTTATATGATCGAGAGAACGACAATTACTATACTTATTACTCTTATTATTGTCAATCTAACTCATATTATTAGCCATATTATGCTTATATGATCGATAGAACGACAATTACTATACTTATTACTCTTATTATTATGAATCTAACTCATATTATTCACCATATTATGCCGATATGATCGATAGAACTACAATTACTATACTCATTACTCTTATTATTATCAATCTAACTCATATTATTAGCCATATTATGCTTATATGATCGATAGAATGAGAATTACTATACTCACTACTCTTAGTATTATCACTCCAACTCATATTATTAGCCTTATTATGCTTATATGATCGATAGAACGACAATTACTATACTTATTACTCTTATTACTATCAATCTAACTCATATTATTAGCCATATTATGCTTATATGATCGATAGAACGAGAATTACTATACTCACTACTCTTAGTATTATCAATCTAACTCATATTATTAGCCATATTATGCTTATATGGTCGATAGAACGAGAATTACTATACTCAATACTCTTATTATTATCAATCTAACTCATATTATTAGCCATATTATGCTTATATGATCGATAGAATGAGAATTACTATACTCACTGCTCTTAGTATTATCAATCTAACTCATATTATTAGCCATATTATGCTTATATGATCGATAGAATGAGAATTACTATACTCACTACTCTTAGTATTATTACTCTAACTCATATTATTAGCCTTATTATGCTTATATGATCGATAGAACGACAATTACTATACTTATTACTCTTATTATTATCAATCTAACTCATATTATTAGCCATATTATGCTTATATGATCGATAGAACGACAAATACTATACTTACTACTCTTATTATTATCAATCTAACTCATATTATTAACCATATTATGCAGATATGATCGATAGAACTACAATTACTATACTCATTACTCTTATTATTATCAATCTAACTCATATTATTAGCCATATTATGCTTAAATGATCGATAGAACTACAATTACTATACTCAATACTCTTATTATTATCAATCTAACTCATATTATTAGCCATATTATGCTTATATGATCGATAGAATGAGAATTACTATACTCACTGCTCTTAGTATTATCAATCTAACTCATATTATTAGCCATATTATGCTTATATTATCGATAGAACGACAATTACTATACTTATTACTGTTATTATTATCAATCTGACTCATATTATTACCCATATTATGCTTAAATGATCGATAGAACTACAATTACTATACTCATTACTCTTATTATTATCAATCTAACTCATATTATTAGCCATATTATGCTTAAATGATCGATAGAACTACAATTACTATACTTATTACTCTTATTATTATGAATCTAACTCATATTATTCACCATATTATGCCGATATGATCGATAGAACTACAATTACTATACTCATTACTCTTATTATTATCAATCTAACTCATATTATTAGCCATATTATGCTTATATGATCGATAGAATGAGAATTACTATACTCACTACTCTTAGTGTTATCACTCTAACTCATATTATTAGCCTTATTATGCTTATATGATCGATAGAACGACAATTACTATACTTATTACTCTTATTATTATCAATCTAACTCATATTATTAGCCATATTATGCTTATATGATCGATAGAACGACAAGTACTATACTTACTACTCTTATGATTATCAATCTAACTCATATTATTAACCATATTATGCAGATATGATCGATAGAACTACAATTACTATACTCATTACTCTTATTATTATCAATCTAACTCATATTATTAGCCATATTATGCTTAAATGATCGATAGAACTACAATTACTATACTCAATACTCTTATTATTATCAATCTAACTCATATTATTAGCCATATTATGCTTATATGATCGATAGAATGAGAATTACTATACTCACTGCTCTTAGTATTATCAATCTAACTCATATTATCAGCCATATTATGCTTATATGATCGATAGAACGACAATTACTATACTTATTACTCTTATTATTATCAATCTAACTCATATTATTAGCCATATTATGCTTATATGATCGATAGAACGAGAACTACTATACTCACTACTCTTAGTATTATCAATCTAACTCATATTATTAGCCATATTATGCTTATATTATCGATAGAACGACAATTACTATACTTATTACTGTTATTATTATCAATCTGACTCATATTATTACCCATATTATGCTTAAATGATCGATAGAACGACAATTACTATACTTATTACTGTTATTATTATCAATCTAACTCATATTATTAGCCATATTATGCTTAAATGATCGATAGATCTACAATTAAAATACTCATTACTCTTATTATTATCAATCTAACTCATATTATTAGCCATATTATGCTTATATGATCGATAGAACGAGAATTACTATACTCACTACTCTTAGTATTATCAATCTAACTCATATTATTAGCCATATTATGCTTATATGATCGATAGAACGACAATTACTATACTTATTACTGTTATTATTATCAATCTAACTCATATTATTAGCCATATTATGCTTATATGATCGATGGAACGAGAACTACTATACTCACTACTCTTAGTATTATCAATCTAACTCATATTATTAGCCATATTATGCTTATATTATCGATAGAACGACAATTACTATACTTAGTACTGTTATTATTATCAATCTGACTCATATTATTACCCATATTATGCTTAAATGATCGATAGAACGACAATTACTATACTTATTACTGTTATTATTATCAATCTAACTCATATTATTAGCCTTATTATGCTTATATGATCGATAGAACGACAATTACTGTAGTTATTACTCTTATTATTATCAATCTAGCTCATATTATTAGCCATATTTTGCTTATATGATCGATAGAACTACAATTACTATACCCATTACTCTTATTATTATCAATCTAACTCATATTATTAGCCATATTATGCTTATATGATCGATAGAATGAGAATTACTATACTCACTACTCTCAGTATTATCACTCTAACTCATATTATTAGCCATATTATGCTTATATGATCGAGAGAACGACAATTACTATACTTATTACTCTTATTATTGTCAATCTAACTCATATTATTAGCCATATTATGCTTATATGATCGATAGAACGACAATTACTATACTTATTACTCTTATTATTATGAATCTAACTCATATTATTCACCATATTATGCCGATATGATCGATAGAACTACAATTACTATACTCATTACTCTTATTATTATCAATCTAACTCATATTATTAGCCATATTATGCTTATATGATCGATAGAATGAGAATTACTATACTCACTACTCTTAGTATTATCACTCCAACTCATATTATTAGCCTTATTATGCTTATATGATCGATAGAACGACAATTACTATACTTATTACTCTTATTACTATCAATCTAACTCATATTATTAGCCATATTATGCTTATATGATCGATAGAACGAGAATTACTATACTCACTACTCTTAGTATTATCAATCTAACTCATATTATTAGCCATATTATGCTTATATGGTCGATAGAACGAGAATTACTATACTCAATACTCTTATTATTATCAATCTAACTCATATTATTAGCCATATTATGCTTATATGATCGATAGAATGAGAATTACTATACTCACTGCTCTTAGTATTATCAATCTAACTCATATTATTAGCCATATTATGCTTATATGATCGATAGAATGAGAATTACTATACTCACTACTCTTAGTATTATTACTCTAACTCATATTATTAGCCTTATTATGCTTATATGATCGATAGAACGACAATTACTATACTTATTACTCTTATTATTATCAATCTAACTCATATTATTAGCCATATTATGCTTATATGATCGATAGAACGACAAATACTATACTTACTACTCTTATTATTATCAATCTAACTCATATTATTAACCATATTATGCAGATATGATCGATAGAACTACAATTACTATACTCATTACTCTTATTATTATCAATCTAACTCATATTATTAGCCATATTATGCTTAAATGATCGATAGAACTACAATTACTATACTCAATACTCTTATTATTATCAATCTAACTCATATTATTAGCCATATTATGCTTATATGATCGATAGAATGAGAATTACTATACTCACTGCTCTTAGTATTATCAATCTAACTCATATTATTAGCCATATTATGCTTATATTATCGATAGAACGACAATTACTATACTTATTACTGTTATTATTATCAATCTGACTCATATTATTACCCATATTATGCTTAAATGATCGATAGAACTACAATTACTATACTCATTACTCTTATTATTATCAATCTAACTCATATTATTAGCCATATTATGCTTAAATGATCGATAGAACTACAATTACTATACTTATTACTCTTATTATTATGAATCTAACTCATATTATTCACCATATTATGCCGATATGATCGATAGAACTACAATTACTATACTCATTACTCTTATTATTATCAATCTAACTCATATTATTAGCCATATTATGCTTATATGATCGATAGAATGAGAATTACTATACTCACTACTCTTAGTGTTATCACTCTAACTCATATTATTAGCCTTATTATGCTTATATGATCGATAGAACGACAATTACTATACTTATTACTCTTATTATTATCAATCTAACTCATATTATTAGCCATATTATGCTTATATGATCGATAGAACGACAAGTACTATACTTACTACTCTTATTATTATCAATCTAACTCATATTATTAACCATATTATGCAGATATGATCGATAGAACTACAATTACTATACTCATTACTCTTATTATTATCAATCTAACTCATATTATTAGCCATATTATGCTTAAATGATCGATAGAACTACAATTACTATACTCAATACTCTTATTATTATCAATCTAACTCATATTATTAGCCATATTATGCTTATATGATCGATAGAATGAGAATTACTATACTCACTGCTCTTAGTATTATCAATCTAACTCATATTATCAGCCATATTATGCTTATATGATCGATAGAACGACAATTACTATACTTATTACTCTTATTATTATCAATCTAACTCATATTATTAGCCATATTATGCTTATATGATCGATAGAACGAGAACTACTATACTCACTACTCTTAGTATTATCAATCTAACTCATATTATTAGCCATATTATGCTTATATTATCGATAGAACGACAATTACTATACTTATTACTGTTATTATTATCAATCTGACTCATATTATTACCCATATTATGCTTAAATGATCGATAGAACGACAATTACTATACTTATTACTGTTATTATTATCAATCTAACTCATATTATTAGCCATATTATGCTTAAATGATCGATAGATCTACAATTACTATACTCATTACTCTTATTATTATCAATCTAACTCATATTATTAGCCATATTATGCTTATATGATCGATAGAATGAGAATTACTATACTCACTGCTCTTAGTATTATCAATCTAACTCATATTATTAGCCATATTATGCTTATATTATCGATAGAACGACAATTACTATACTTATTACTGTTATTATTATCAATCTGACTCATATTATTACCCATATTATGCTTAAATGATCGATAGAACTACAATTACTATACTCATTACTCTTATTATTATCAATCTAACTCATATTATTAGCCATATTATGCTTAAATGATCGATAGAACTACAATTACTATACTTATTACTCTTATTATTATGAATCTAACTCATATTATTCACCATATTATGCCGATATGATCGATAGAACTACAATTACTATACTCATTACTCTTATTATTATCAATCTAACTCATATTATTAGCCATATTATGCTTATATGATCGATAGAATGAGAATTACTATACTCACTACTCTTAGTGTTATCACTCTAACTCATATTATTAGCCTTATTATGCTTATATGATCGATAGAGCGACAATTACTATACTTATTACTCTTATTATTATCAATCTAACTCATATTATTAGCCATATTATGCTTATATGATCGATAGAACGACAAATACTATACTTACTACTCTTATTATTATCAATCTAACTCATATTATTAACCATATTATGCAGATATGATCGATAGAACTACAATTACTATACTCATTACTCTTATTATTATCAATCTAACTCATATTATTAGCCATATTATGCTTAAATGATCGATAGAACTACAATTACTATACTCAATACTCTTATTATTATCAATCTAACTCATATTATTAGCCATATTATGCTTATATGATCGATAGAATGAGAATTACTATACTCACTGCTCTTAGTATTATCAATCCAACTCATATTATTAGCCATATTATGCTTATATGATCGATAGAACGACAATTACTATACTCATTACTCTTATTATTATCAATCTAACTCATATTATTAGCCATATTATGCTTATATGATCGATAGAACGAGAATTACTATACTCACTACTCTTAGTATTATCAATCTAACTCATATTATTAGCCATATTATGCTTATATGATCGATAGAACGACAATTACTATACTTATTACTGTTATTATTATCAATCTAACTCATATTATTAGCCATATTATGCTTATATGATCGATGGAACGAGAACTACTATACTCACTACTCTTAGTATTATCAATCTAACTCATATTATTAGCCATATTATGCTTATATTATCGATAGAACGACAATTACTATACTTAGTACTGTTATTATTATCAATCTGACTCATATTATTACCCATATTATGCTTAAATGATCGATAGAACGACAATTACTATACTTATTACTGTTATTATTATCAATCTAACTCATATTATTAGCCTTATTATGCTTATATGATCGATAGAACGACAATTACTGTAGTTATTACTCTTATTATTATCAATCTAGCTCATATTATTAGCCACATTTTGCTTATATGATCGATAGAACTACAATTACTATACCCATTACTCTTATTATTATCAATCTAACTCATATTATTAGCCATATTATGCTTATATGATCGATAGAATGAGAATTACTATACTCACTACTCTCAGTATTATCACTCCAACTCATATTATTAGCCATATTATGCTTAAATGATCGATAGATCTACAATTACTATACTCATTACTCTTATTATTATCAATCTAACTCATATTATTAGCCATATTATGCTTATATGATCGATAGAACGAGAATTACTATACTCATTACTCTTATTATTATCAATCTAACTCATATTATTAGCCATATTATGCTTATATGATCGATAGAACGAGAACTACTATACTCACTACTCTTAGTATTATCAATCTAACTCATATTATTAGCCATATTATGCTTATATTATCGATAGAACGACAATTACTATACTTATTACTCTTATTATTATCAATCTAACTCATATTATTAGCCATATTATGCTTATATGATCGATAGAACGAGAACTGCTATACTCACTACTCTTAGTATTATCAATCTACCTCATATTATTAGCCATATTATGCTTATATTATCGATAGAACGACAATTACTATACTTATTACTGTTATTATTATCAATCTAACTCCTATTATTAGCCATATTATGCTTATATGATCGATAGAACGAGAACTACTATACTCACTACTCTTAGTATTATCAATCTAACTCATATTATTAGCCATATTATGCTTATATTATCGATAGAACGACAATTACTATACTTATTACTGTTATTATTATCAATCTGACTCATATTATTACCCATATTATGCTTAAATGATCGATAGAACGACAATTACTATACTTATTACTGTTATTATTATCAATCTAACTCATATTATTAGCCATATTATGCTTAAATGATCGATAGATCTACAATTACTATACTCATTACTCTTATTATTATCAATCTAACTCATATTATTAGCCATATTATGCTTATATGATCGATAGAATGAGAATTACTATACTCACTGCTCTTAGTATTATCAATCCAACTCATATTATTAGCCATATTATGCTTATATGATCGATAGAACGACAATTACTATACTTATTACTCTTATTATTATCAATCTAACTCATATTATTAGCCATATTATGCTTATATGATCGATAGAACGAGAACTACTATACTCACTACTCTTAGTATTATCAATCTAACTCATATTATTAGCCATATTATGCTTATATTATCGATAGAACGACAATTACTATACTTATTACTGTTATTATTATCAATCTGACTCATATTATTACCCATATTATGCTTAAATGATCGATAGAACGACAATTACTATACTTATTACTGTTATTATTATCAATCTAACTCATATTATTAGCCATATTATGCTTAAATGATCGATAGATCTACAATTACTATACTCATTACTCTTATTATTATCAATCTAACTCATATTATTAGCCATATTATGCTTATATGATCGATAGAACGACAAATACTATACTTACTACTCTTATTATTATCAATCTAACTCATATTATTAACCATATTATGCAGATATGATCGATAGAACTACAATTACTATACTCATTACTCTTATTATTATCAATCTAACTCATATTATTAGCCATATTATGCTTAAATGATCGATAGAACTACAATTACTATACTCAATACTCTTATTATTATCAATCTAACTCATATTATTAGCCATATTATGCTTATATGATCGATAGAATGAGAATTACTATACTCACTGCTCTTAGTATTATCAATCCAACTCATATTATTAGCCATATTATGCTTATATGATCGATAGAACGACAATTACTATACTTATTACTCTTATTATTATCAATCTAACTCATATTATTAGCCATATTATGCTTATATGATCGATAGAACGAGAACTACTATACTCACTACTCTTAGTATTATCAATCTAACTCATATTATTAGCCATATTATGCTTATATTATCGATAGAACGACAATTACTATACTTATTACTGTTATTATTATCAATCTGACTCATATTATTACCCATATTATGCTTAAATGATCGATAGAACGACAATTACTATACTTATTACTGTTATTATTATCAATCTAACTCATATTATTAGCCATATTATGCTTAAATGATCGATAGATCTACAATTACTATACTCATTACTCTTATTATTATCAATCTAACTCATATTATTAGCCATATTATGCTTATATGATCGATAGAACGAGAATTACTATACTCACTACTCTTAGTATTATCAATCTAACTCATATTATTAGCCATATTATGCTTATATGATCGATAGAACGACAATTACTATACTTATTACTGTTATTATTATCAATCTAACTCATATTATTAGCCATATTATGCTTATATGATCGATGGAACGAGAACTACTATACTCACTACTCTTAGTATTATCAATCTAACTCATATTATTAGCCATATTATGCTTATATTATCGATAGAACGACAAATACTATACTTAGTACTGTTATTATTATCAATCTGACTCATATTATTACCCATATTATGCTTAAATGATCGATAGAACGACAATTACTATACTTATTACTGTTATTATTATCAATCTAACTCATATTATTAGCCTTATTATGCTTATATGATCGATAGAACGACAATTACTGTAGTTATTACTCTTATTATTATCAATCTAGCTCATATTATTAGCCACATTTTGCTTATATGATCGATAGAACTACAATTACTATACCCATTACTCTTATTATTATCAATCTAACTCATATTATTAGCCATATTATGCTTATATGATCGATAGAATGAGAATTACTATGCTCACTACTCTCAGTATTATCACTCCAACTCATATTATTAGCCATATTATGCTTAAATGATCGATAGATCTACAATTACTATACTCATTACTCTTATTATTATCAATCTAACTCATATTATTAGCCATATTATGCTTA
This sequence comes from Megachile rotundata, assembly GCF_050947335.1. Lineage (NCBI taxonomy): Eukaryota > Metazoa > Arthropoda > Insecta > Hymenoptera > Megachilidae > Megachile > Megachile rotundata. The sequence goes on along the minus strand of NW_027473503.1, from coordinate 171,430 downwards.
TATGATCGATAGAACGAGAATTACTATACTCATTACTCTTATTATTATCAATCTAACTCATATTATTAGCCATATTATGCTTATATGATCGATGGAACGAGAACTACTATACTCACTACTCTTAGTATTATCAATCTAACTCATATTATTAGCCATATTATGCTTATATTATCGATAGAACGACAATTACTATACTTATTACTCTTATTATTATCAATCTAACTCATATTATTAGCCATATTATGCTTATATGATCGATAGAACGAGAACTGCTATACTCACTACTCTTAGTATTATCAATCTACCTCATATTATTAGCCATATTATGCTTATATTATCGATAGAACGACAATTACTATACTTATTACTGTTATTATTATCAATCTAACTCCTATTATTAGCCATATTATGCTTATATGATCGATAGAACGAGAACTACTATACTCACTACTCTTAGTATTATCAATCTAACTCATATTATTAGCCATATTATGCTTATATTATCGATAGAACGATAATTACTATACTTAGTACTGTTATTATTATCAATCTGACTCATATTATTACCCATATTATGCTTAAATGATCGATAGAACGACAATTACTATACTTATTACTGTTATTATTATCAATCTAACTCATATTATTAGCCTTATTATGCTTATATGATCGATAGAACGACAATTACTGTAGTTATTACTCTTATTATTATCAATCTAGCTCATATTATTAGCCACATTTTGCTTATATGATCGATAGAACTACAATTACTATACCCATTACTCTTATTATTATCAATCTAACTCATATTATTAGCCATATTATGCTTATATGATCGATAGAATGAGAATTACTATACTCACTACTCTCAGTATTATCACTCCAACTCATATTATTAGCCATATTATGCTTAAATGATCGATAGATCTACAATTACTATACTCATTACTCTTATTATTATCAATCTAACTCATATTATTAGCCATATTATGCTTATATGATCGATAGAACGAGAATTACTATACTCATTACTCTTATTATTATCAATCTAACTCATATTATTAGCCATATTATGCTTATATGATCGATAGAACGAGAACTACTATACTCACTACTCTTAGTATTATCAATCTAACTCATATTATTAGCCATATTATGCTTATATTATCGATAGAACGACAATTACTATACTTATTACTCTTATTATTATCAATCTAACTCATATTATTAGCCATATTATGCTTATATGATCGATAGAACGAGAACTGCTATACTCACTACTCTTAGTATTATCAATCTACCTCATATTATTAGCCATATTATGCTTATATTATCGATAGAACGACAATTACTATACTTATTACTGTTATTATTATCAATCTAACTCCTATTATTAGCCATATTATGCTTATATGATCGATAGAACGAGAACTACTATACTCACTACTCTTAGTATTATCAATCTAACTCATATTATTAGCCATATTATGCTTATATTATCGATAGAACGATAATTACTATACTTATTACTGTTATTATTATCAATCTGACTCATATTATTACCCATATTATGCTTAAATGATCGATAGAACGACAATTACTATACTTATTACTGTTATTATTATCAATCTAACTCATATTATTAGCCATATTATGCTTAAATGATCGATAGATCTACAATTACTATACTCATTACTCTTATTATTATCAATCTAACTCATATTATTAGCCATATTATGCTTATATGATCGATAGAATGAGAATTACTATACTCACTGCTCTTAGTATTATCAATCCAACTCATATTATTAGCCATATTATGCTTATATGATCGATAGAACGACAATTACTATACTTATTACTCTTATTATTATCAATCTAACTCATATTATTAGCCATATTATGCTTATATGATCGATAGAACGAGAACTACTATACTCACTACTCTTAGTATTATCAATCTAACTCATATTATTAGCCATATTATGCTTATATTATCGATAGAACGACAATTACTATACTTATTACTGTTATTATTATCAATCTGACTCATATTATTACCCATATTATGCTTAAATGATCGATAGAACGACAATTACTATACTTATTACTGTTATTATTATCAATCTAACTCATATTATTAGCCATATTATGCTTAAATGATCGATAGATCTACAATTACTATACTCATTACTCTTATTATTATCAATCTAACTCATATTATTAGCCATATTATGCTTATATGATCGATAGAACGAGAATTACTATACTCACTACTCTTAGTATTATCAATCTAACTCATATTATTAGCCATATTATGCTTATATGATCGATAGAACGACAATTACTATACTTATTACTGTTATTATTATCAATCTAACTCATATTATTAGCCATATTATGCTTATATGATCGATGGAACGAGAACTACTATACTCACTACTCTTAGTATTATCAATCTAACTCATATTATTAGCCATATTATGCTTATATTATCGATAGAACGACAATTACTATACTTAGTACTGTTATTATTATCAATCTGACTCATATTATTACCCATATTATGCTTAAATGATCGATAGAACGACAATTACTATACTTATTACTGTTATTATTATCAATCTAACTCATATTATTAGCCTTATTATGCTTATATGATCGATAGAACGACAATTACTGTAGTTATTACTCATATTATTATCAATCTAGCTCATATTATTAGCCATATTTTGCTTATATGATCGATAGAACTACAATTACTATACCCATTACTCTTATTATTATCAATCTAACTCATATTATTAGCCATATTATGCTTATATGATCGATAGAATGAGAATTACTATACTCACTACTCTCAGTATTATCACTCCAACTCATATTATTAGCCATATTATGCTTAAATGATCGATAGATCTACAATTACTATACTCATTACTCTTATTATTATCAATCTAACTCATATTATTAGCCATATTATGCTTATATGATCGATAGAACGAGAATTACTATACTCATTACTCTTATTATTATCGATCTAACTCATATTATTAGCCATATTATGCTTATATGATCGATAGAACGAGAACTACTATACTCACTACTCTTAGTATTATCAACCTAACTCATATTATTAGCCATATTATGCTTATATTATCGATAGAACGACAATTACTATACTTATTACTCTTATTATTATCAATCTAACTCATATTATTAGCCATATTATGCTTATATGATCGATAGAACGAGAACTGCTATACTCACTACTCTTAGTATTATCAATCTACATCATATTATTAGCCATATTATGCTTATATTATCGATAGAACGACAATTACTATACTTATTACTCTTATTATTATCAATCTAACTCATATTATTAGCCATATTATGCTTATATGATCGATAGAACGAGAACTACTATACTCACTACTCTTAGTATTATCAATCTAACTCATATTATTAGCCATATTATGCTTATATTATCGATAGAACGACAATTACTATACTTATTACTGTTATTATTATCAATCTGACTCATATTATTACCCATATTATGCTTAAATGATCGATAGAACGACAATTACTATACTTATTACTGTTATTATTATCAATCTAACTCATATTATTAGCCATATTATGCTTAAATGATCGATAGATCTACAATTACTATACTCATTACTCTTATTATTATCAATCTAACTCATATTATTAGCCATATTATGCTTATATGATCGATAGAACGAGAATTACTATACTCACTACTCTTAGTATTATCAATCTAACTCATATTATTAGCCATATTATGCTTATATGATCGATAGAACGACAATTACTATACTTATTACTGTTATTATTATCAATCTAACTCATATTATTAGCCATATTATGCTTATATGATCGATGGAACGAGAACTACTATACTCACTACTCTTAGTATTATCAATCTAACTCATATTATTAGCCATATTATGCTTATATTATCGATAGAACGACAATTACTATACTTAGTACTGTTATTATTATCAATCTGACTCATATTATTACCCATATTATGCTTAAATGATCGATAGAACGACAATTACTATACTTATTACTGTTATTATTATCAATCTAACTCATATTATTAGCCTTATTATGCTTATATGATCGATAGAACGACAATTACTGTAGTTATTACTCTTATTATTATCAATCTAGCTCATATTATTAGCCATATTTTGCTTATATGATCGATAGAACTACAATTGCTATACCCATTACTCTTATTGTTATCAATCTAACTCATATTATTAGCCATATTATGCTTATATGATCGATAGAATGAGAATTACTATACTCACTACTCTCAGTATTATCACTCTAACTCATATTATTAGCCATATTATGCTTAAATGATCGATAGATCTACAATTACTATACTCATTACTCTTATTATTATCAATCTAACTCATATTATTAGCCATATTATGCTTATATGATCGATAGAACGAGAATTACTATACTCATTACTCTTATTATTATCAATCTAACTCATATTATTAGCCATATTATGCTTATATGATCGATAGAACGAGAACTACTATACTCACTACTCTTAGTATTATCAATCTAACTCATATTATTAGCCATATTATGCTTATATTATCGATAGAACGACAATTACTATACTTATTACTCTTATTATTATCAATCTAACTCATATTATTAGCCATATTATGCTTATATGATCGATAGAACGAGAACTGCTATACTCACTACTCTTAGTATTATCAATCTACCTCATATTATTAGCCATATTATGCTTATATTATCGATAGAACGACAATTACTATACTTATTACTCTTATTATTATCAATCTAACTCATATTATTAGCCATATTATGCTTATATGATCGATAGAACGAGAACTACTATACTCACTACTCTTAGTATTATCAATCTAACTCATATTATTAGCCATATTATGCTTATATTATCGATAGAACGACAATTACTATACTTATTACTGTTATTATTATCAATCTGACTCATATTATTACCCATATTATGCTTAAATGATCGATAGAACGACAATTACTATACTTATTACTCTTATTATTATCAATCTAACTCATATTATTCACCATATTATGCCGATATGATCGATAGAACTACAATTACTATACTCATTACTCTTATTATTATCAATCTAACTCATATTATTAGCCATATTATGCTTATATGATCGATAGAATGAGAATTACTATACTCACTACTCTTAGTGTTATCACTCTAACTCATATTATTAGCCTTATTATGCTTATATGATCGATAGAACGACAATTACTATACTTATTACTCTTATTATTATCAATCTAACTCATATTATTAGCCATATTATGCTTATATGATCGATAGAACGACAAGTACTATACTTACTACTCTTATTATTATCAATCTAACTCATATTATTAACCATATTATGCAGATATGATCGATAGAACTACAATTACTATACTCATTACTCTTATTATTATCAATCTAACTCATATTATTAGCCATATTATGCTTAAATGATCGATAGAACTACAATTACTATACTCAATACTCTTATTATTATCAATCTAACTCATATTATTAGCCATATTATGCTTATATGATCGATAGAATGAGAATTACTATACTCACTGCTCTTAGTATTATCAATCTAACTCATATTATTAGCCATATTATGCTTATATGATCGATAGAACGACAATTACTATACTTATTACTCTTATTATTATCAATCTAACTCATATTATTAGCCATATTATGCTTATATGATCGATAGAACGAGAACTACTATACTCACTACTCTTAGTATTATCAATCTAACTCATATTATTAGCCATATTATGCTTATATTATCGATAGAACGACAATTACTATACTTATTACTGTTATTATTATCAATCTGACTCATATTATTACCCATATTATGCTTAAATGATCGATAGAACGACAATTACTATACTTATTACTGTTATTATTATCAATCTAACTCATATTATTAGCCATATTATGCTTAAATGATCGATAGATCTACAATTACTATACTCATTACTCTTATTATTATCAATCTAACTCATATTATTAGCCATATTAGGCTTATATGATCGATAGAACGAGAATTACTATACTCACTACTCTTAGTATTATCAATCTAACTCATATTATTAGCCATATTATGCTTATATGATCGATAGAACGACAATTACTATACTTATTACTGTTATTATTATCAATCTAACTCATATTATTAGCCATATTATGCTTATATGATCGATGGAACGAGAACTACTATACTCACTACTCTTAGTATTATCAATCTAACTCATATTATTAGCCATATTATGCTTATATTATCGATAGAACGACAATTACTATACTTAGTACTGTTATTATTATCAATCTGACTCATATTATTACCCATATTATGCTTAAATGATCGATAGAACGACAATTACTATACTTATTACTGTTATTATTATCAATCTAACTCATATTATTAGCCTTATTATGCTTATATGATCGATAGAACGACAATTACTGTAGTTATTACTCTTATTATTATCAATCTAGCTCATATTATTAGCCATATTTTGCTTATATGATCGATAGAACTACAATTACTATACCCATTACTCTTATTATTATCAATCTAACTCATATTATTAGCCATATTATGCTTATATGATCGATAGAATGAGAATTACTATACTCACTACTCTCAGTATTATCACTCTAACTCATATTATTAGCCATATTATGCTTAAATGATCGATAGATCTACAATTACTATACTCATTACTCTTATTATTATCAATCTAACTCATATTATTAGCCATATTATGCTTATATGATCGATAGAACGAGAATTACTATACTCATTACTCTTATTATTATCAATCTAACTCATATTATTAGCCATATTATGCTTATATGATCGATAGAACGAGAACTACTATACTCACTACTCTTAGTATTATCAATCTAACTCATATTATTAGCCATATTATGCTTATATTATCGATAGAACGACAATTACTATACTTATTACTGTTATTATTATCAATCTGACTCATATTATTACCCATATTATGCTTAAATGATCGATAGAACGACAATTACTATACTTATTACTCTTATTATTATCAATCTAACTCATATTATTAGCCATATTATGCTTATATGATCGATAGAACGACAAATACTATACTTACTACTCTTATTATTATCAATCTAACTCATATTATTAACCATATTATGCAGATATGATCGATAGAACTACAATTACTATACTCATTACTCTTATTATTATCAATCTAACTCATATTGTTAGCCATATTATGCTTAAATGATCGATAGAACTACAATTACTATACTCAATACTCTTATTATTATCAATCTAACTCATATTATTAGCCATATTATGCTTATATGATCGATAGAATGAGAATTACTATACTCACTGCTCTTAGTATTATCAATCTAACTCATATTATTAGCCATATTATGCTTATATGATCGATGGAACGACAATTACTATACTTATTACTCTTATTATTATCAATCTAACTCATATTATTAGCCATATTATGCTTATATGATCGATAGAACGACAATTACTATACTCACTACTCTTAGTATTATCAATCTAACTCATATTATTAGCCATATTATGCTTATATTATCGATAGAACGACAATTACTATACTTATTACTGTTATTATTATCAATCTAACTCATATTATTAGCCATATTATGCTTATATGATCGATAGAATGAGAATTACTATACTCACTACTCTTAGTATTATCACTCTAACTCATATTATTAGCCATATTATGCTTATATGATCGAGAGAACGACAATTACTATACTTATTACTCTTATTATTGTCAATCTAACTCATATTATTAGCCATATTATGCTTATATGATCGATAGAACGACAATTACTATACTTATTACTCTTATTATTATGAATCTAACTCATATTATTCACCATATTATGCCGATATGATCGATAGAACTACAATTACTATACTCATTACTCTTATTATTATCAATCTAACTCATATTATTAGCCATATTATGCTTATATGATCGATAGAATGAGAATTACTATACTCACTACTCTTAGTATTATCACTCCAACTCATATTATTAGCCTTATTATGCTTATATGATCGATAGAACGACAATTACTATACTTATTACTCTTATTACTATCAATCTAACTCATATTATTAGCCATATTATGCTTATATGATCGATAGAACGAGAATTACTATACTCACTACTCTTAGTATTATCAATCTAACTCATATTATTAGCCATATTATGCTTATATGATCGATAGAATGAGAATTACTATACTCACTGCTCTTAGTATTATCAATCCAACTCATATTATTAGCCATATTATGCTTATATGATCGATAGAACGACAATTACTATACTCATTACTCTTATTATTATCAATCTAACTCATATTATTAGCCATATTATGCTTATATGATCGATAGAACGAGAATTACTATACTCACTACTCTTAGTATTATCAATCTAACTCATATTATTAGCCATATTATGCTTATATGATCGATAGAACGACAATTACTATACTTATTACTGTTATTATTATCAATCTAACTCATATTATTAGCCATATTATGCTTATATGATCGATGGAACGAGAACTACTATACTCACTACTCTTAGTATTATCAATCTAACTCATATTATTAGCCATATTATGCTTATATTATCGATAGAACGACAATTACTATACTTAGTACTGTTATTATTATCAATCTGACTCATATTATTACCCATAATATGCTTAAATGATCGATAGAACGACAATTACTATACTTATTACTGTTATTATTATCAATCTAACTCATATTATTAGCCTTATTATGCTTATATGATCGATAGAACGACAATTACTGTAGTTATTACTCTTATTATTATCAATCTAGCTCATATTATTAGCCACATTTTGCTTATATGATCGATAGAACTACAATTACTATACCCATTACTCTTATTATTATCAATCTAACTCATATTATTAGCCATATTATGCTTATATGATCGATAGAATGAGAATTACTATACTCACTACTCTCAGTATTATCACTCCAACTCATATTATTAGCCATATTATGCTTAAATGATCGATAGATCTACAATTACTATACTCATTACTCTTATTATTATCAGTCTAACTCATATTATTAGCCATATTATGCTTATATGATCGATAGAACGAGAATTACTATACTCATTACTCTTATTATTATCAATCTAACTCATATTATTAGCCATATTATGCTTATATGATCGATAGAACGAGAACTACTATACTCACTACTCTTAGTATTATCAATCTAACTCATATTATTAGCCATATTATGCTTATATTATCGATAGAACGACAATTACTATACTTATTACTCTTATTATTATCAATCTAACTCATATTATTAGCCATATTATGCTTATATGATCGATAGAACGAGAACTGCTATACTCACTACTCTTAGTATTATCAATCTACCTCATATTATTAGCCATATTATGCTTATATTATCGATAGAACGACAATTACTATACTTATTACTGTTATTATTATCAATCTAACTCCTATTATTAGCCATATTATGCTTATATGATCGATAGAACGAGAACTACTATACTCACTACTCTTAGTATTATCAATCTAACTCATATTATTAGCCATATTATGCTTATATTATCGATAGAACGACAATTACTATACTTATTACTGTTATTATTATCAATCTGACTCATATTATTACCCATATTATGCTTAAATGATCGATAGAACGACAATTACTATACTTATTACTGTTATTATTATCAATCTAACTCATATTATTAGCCATATTATGCTTAAATGATCGATAGATCTACAATTACTATACTCATTACTCTTATTATTATCAATCTAACTCATATTATTAGCCATATTATGCTTATATGATCGGTAGAATGAGAATTACTATACTCACTGCTCTTAGTATTATCAATCCAACTCATATTATTAGCCATATTATGCTTATATGATCGATAGAACGACAATTACTATACTTATTACTCTTATTATTATCAATCTAACTCATATTATTAGCCATATTATGCTTATATGATCGATAGAACGAGAACTACTATACTCACTACTCTTAGTATTATCAATCTAACTCATATTATTAGCCATATTATGCTTATATTATCGATAGAACGACAATTACTATACTTATTACTGTTATTATTATCAATCTGACTCATATTATTACCCATATTATGCTTAAATGATCGATAGAACGACAATTACTATACTTATTACTGTTATTATTATCAATCTAACTCATATTATTAGCCATATTATGCTTAAATGATCGATAGATCTACAATTACTATACTCATTACTCTTATTATTATCAATCTAACTCATATTATTAGCCATATTATGCTTATATGATCGATAGAACGACAAATACTATACTTACTACTCTTATTATTATCAATCTAACTCATATTATTAACCATATTATGCAGATATGATCGATAGAACTACAATTACTATACTCATTACTCTTATTATTATCAATCTAACTCATATTATTAGCCATATTATGCTTAAATGATCGATAGAACTACAATTACTATACTCAATACTCTTATTATTATCAATCTAACTCATATTATTAGCCATATTATGCTTATATGATCGATAGAATGAGAATTACTATACTCACTGCTCTTAGTATTATCAATCCAACTCATATTATTAGCCATATTATGCTTATATGATCGATAGAACGACAATTACTATACTTATTACTCTTATTATTATCAATCTAACTCATATTATTAGCCATATTATGCTTATATGATCGATAGAACGAGAACTACTATACTCACTACTCTTAGTATTATCAATCTAACTCATATTATTAGCCATATTATGCTTATATTATCGATAGAACGACAATTACTATACTTATTACTGTTATTATTATCAATCTGACTCATATTATTACCCATATTATGCTTAAATGATCGATAGAACGACAATTACTATACTTATTACTGTTATTATTATCAATCTAACTCATATTATTAGCCATATTATGCTTAAATGATCGATAGATCTACAATTACTATACTCATTACTCTTATTATTATCAATCTAACTCATATTATTAGCCATATTATGCTTATATGATCGATAGAACGAGAATTACTATACTCACTACTCTTAGTATTATCAATCTAACTCATATTATTAGCCATATTATGCTTATATGATCGATAGAACGACAATTACTATACTTATTACTGTTATTATTATCAATCTAACTCATATTATTAGCCATATTATGCTTATATGATCGATGGAACGAGAACTACTATACTCACTACTCTTAGTATTATCAATCTAACTCATATTATTAGCCATATTATGCTTATATTATCGATAGAACGACAATTACTATACTTAGTACTGTTATTATTATCAATCTGACTCATATTATTACCCATATTATGCTTAAATGATCGATAGAACGACAATTACTATACTTATTACTGTTATTATTATCAATCTAACTCATATTATTAGCCTTATTATGCTTATATGATCGATAGAACGACAATTACTGTAGTTATTACTCTTATTATTATCAATCTAGCTCATATTATTAGCCACATTTTGCTTATATGATCGATAGAACTACAATTACTATACCCATTACTCTTATTATTATCAATCTAACTCATATTATTAGCCATATTATGCTTATATGATCGATAGAATGAGAATTACTATACTCACTACTCTCAGTATTATCACTCCAACTCATATTATTAGCCATATTATGCTTAAATGATCGATAGATCTACAATTACTATACTCATTACTCTTATTATTATCAATCTAACTCATATTATTAGCCATATTATGCTTATATGATCGATAGAACGAGAATTACTATACTCATTACTCTTATTATTATCAATCTAACTCATATTATTAGCCATATTATGCTTATATGATCGATAGAACGAGAACTACTATACTCACTACTCTTAGTATTATCAATCTAACTCATATTATTAGCCATATTATGCTTATATTATCGATAGAACGACAATTACTATACTTATTACTCTTATTATTATCAATCTAACTCATATTATTAGCCATATTATGCTTATATGATCGATAGAACGAGAACTGCTATACTCACTACTCTTAGTATTATCAATCTACCTCATATTATTAGCCATATTATGCTTGAATTATCGATAGAACGACAATTACTATACTTATTACTGTTATTATTATCAATCTAACTCCTATTATTAGCCATATTATGCTTATATGATCGATAGAACGAGAACTACTATACTCACTACTCTTAGTATTATCAATCTAACTCATATTATTAGCCATATTATGCTTATATTATCGATAGAACGATAATTACTATACTTATTACTGTTATTATTATCAATCTGACTCATATTATTACCCATATTATGCTTAAATGATCGATAGAACGACAATTACTATACTTATTACTGTTATTATTATCAATCTAACTCATATTATTAGCCATATTATGCTTAAATGATCGATAGATCTACAATTACTATACTCATTACTCTTATTATTATCAATCTAACTCATATTATTAGCCATATTATGCTTATATGATCGATAGAATGAGAATTACTATACTCACTGCTCTTAGTATTATCAATCCAACTCATATTATTAGCCATATTATGCTTATATGATCGATAGAACGACAATTACTATACTTATTACTCTTATTATTATCAATCTAACTCATATTATTAGCCATATTATGCTTATATGATCGATAGAACGAGAACTACTATACTCACTACTCTTAGTATTATCAATCTAACTCATATTATTAGCCATATTATGCTTATATTATCGATAGAACGACAATTACTATACTTATTACTGTTATTATTATCAATCTGACTCATATTATTACCCATATTATGCTTAAATGATCGATAGAACGACAATTACTATACTTATTACTGTTATTATTATCAATCTAACTCATATTATTAGCCATATTATGCTTAAATGATCGATAGATCTACAATTACTATACTCATTACTCTTATTATTATCAATCTAACTCATATTATTAGCCATATTATGCTTATATGATCGATAGAACGAGAATTACTATACTCACTACTCTTAGTATTATCAATCTAACTCATATTATTAGCCATATTATACTTATATGATCGATAGAACGACAATTACTATACTTATTACTGTTATTATTATCAATCTAACTCATATTATTAGCCATATTATGCTTATATGATCGATGGAACGAGAACTACTATACTCACTACTCTTAGTATTATCAATCTAACTCATATTATTAGCCATATTATGCTTATATTATCGATAGAACGACAATTACTATACTTAGTACTGTTATTATTATCAATCTGACTCATATTATTACCCATATTATGCTTAAATGATCGATAGAACGACAATTACTATACTTATTACTGTTATTATTATCAATCTAACTCATATTATTAGCCTTATTATGCTTATATGATCGATAGAACGACAATTACTGTAGTTATTACTCTTATTATTATCAATCTAGCTCATATTATTAGCCATATTTTGCTTATATGATCGATAGAACTACAATTACTATACCCATTACTCTTATTATTATCAATCTAACTCATATTATTAGCCATATTATGCTTATATGATCGATAGAATGAGAATTACTATACTCACTACTCTCAGTATTATCACTCCAACTCATATTATTAGCCATATTATGCTTAAATGATCGATAGATCTACAATTACTATACTCATTACTCTTATTATTATCAATCTAACTCATATTATTAGCCATATTATGCTTATATGATCGATAGAACGAGAATTACTATACTCATTACTCTTATTATTATCGATCTAACTCATATTATTAGCCATATTATGCTTATATGATCGATAGAACGAGAACTACTATACTCACTACTCTTAGTATTATCAATCTAACTCATATTATTAGCCATATTATGCTTATATTATCGATAGAACGACAATTACTATACTTATTACTCTTATTATTATCAATCTAACTCATATTATTAGCCATATTATGCTTATATGATCGATAGAACGAGAACTGCTATACTCACTACTCTTAGTATTATCAATCTACCTCATATTATTAGCCATATTATGCTTATATTATCGATAGAACGACAATTACTATACTTATTACTCTTATTATTATCAATCTAACTCATATTATTAGCCATATTATGCTTATATGATCGATAGAACGAGAACTACTATACTCACTACTCTTAGTATTATCAATCTAACTCATATTATTAGCCATATTATGCTTATATTATCGATAGAACGACAATTACTATACTTATTACTGTTATTATTATCAATCTGACTCATATTATTACCCATATTATGCTTAAATGATCGATAGAACGACAATTACTATACTTATTACTGTTATTATTATCAATCTAACTCATATTATTAGCCATATTATGCTTAAATGATCGATAGATCTACAATTACTATACTCATTACTCTTATTATTATCAATCTAACTCATATTATTAGCCATATTATGCTTATATGATCGATAGAACGAGAATTACTATACTCACTACTCTTAGTATTATCAATCTAACTCATATTATTAGCCATATTATGCTTATATGATCGATAGAACGACAATTACTATACTTATTACTGTTATTATTATCAATCTAACTCATATTATTAGCCATATTATGCTTATATGATCGATGGAACGAGAACTACTATACTCACTACTCTTAGTATTATCAATCTAACTCATATTATTAGCCATATTATGCTTATATTATCGATAGAACGACAATTACTATACTTAGTACTGTTATTATTATCAATCTGACTCATATTATTACCCATATTATGCTTAAATGATCGATAGAACGACAATTACTATACTTATTACTGTTATTATTATCAATCTAACTCATATTATTAGCCTTATTATGCTTATATGATCGATAGAACGACAATTACTGTAGTTATTACTCTTATTATTATCAATCTAGCTCATATTATTAGCCATATTTTGCTTATATGATCGATAGAACTACAATTACTATACCCATTACTCTTATTGTTATCAATCTAACTCATATTATTAGCCATATTATGCTTATATGATCGATAGAATGAGAATTACTATACTCACTACTCTCAGTATTATCACTCTAACTCATATTATTAGCCATATTATGCTTAAATGATCGATAGATCTACAATTACTATACTCATTACTCTTATTATTATCAATCTAACTCATATTATTAGCCATATTATGCTTATATGATCGATAGAACGAGAATTACTATACTCATTACTCTTATTATTATCAATCTAACTCATATTATTAGCCATATTATGCTTATATGATCGATAGAACGAGAACTACTATACTCACTACTCTTAGTATTATCAATCTAACTCATATTATTAGCCATATTATGCTTATATTATCGATAGAACGACAATTACTATACTTATTACTCTTATTATTATCAATCTAACTCATATTATTAGCCATATTATGCTTATATGATCGATAGAACGAGAACTGCTATACTCACTACTCTTAGTATTATCAATCTACCTCATATTATTAGCCATATTATGCTTATATTATCGATAGAACGACAATTACTATACTTATTACTCTTATTATTATCAATCTAACTCATATTATTAGCCATATTATGCTTATATGATCGATAGAACGAGAACTACTATACTCACTACTCTTAGTATTATCAATCTAACTCATATTATTAGCCATATTATGCTTATATTATCGATAGAACGACAATTACTATACTTATTACTGTTATTATTATCAATCTGACTCATATTATTACCCATATTATGCTTAAATGATCGATAGAACGACAATTACTATACTTATTACTCTTATTATTATCAATCTAACTCATATTATTAGCCATATTATGCTTATATGATCGATAGAACGACAAATACTATACTTACTACTCTTATTATTATCAATCTAACTCATATTATTAACCATATTATGCAGATATGATCGATAGAACTACAATTACTATACTCATTACTCTTATTATTATCAATCTAACTCATATTATTAGCCATATTATGCTTAAATGATCGATAGAACTACAATTACTATACTCATTACTCTTATTATTACCAATCTACTTCATATTATTAGCCATATTATGCTTATATGATCGATAGAACGAGAATTACTATACTCACTACTCTTAGTATTATCAATCTAACTCATATTATTAGCCATATTATGCTTATATGATCGATAGAACGACAATTACTATACTTATTACTCTTATTATTATCAATCTAACTCATATTATTAGCCATATTATGCTTATGTGATCGATAGAACGAGAACTACTATACTCACTACTCTTAGTATTATCAATCTAACTCATATTATTAGCCATATTATGCTTATATTATCGATAGAACGACAATTACTATACTTATTACTGTCATTATTATCAATCTGACTCATATTATTACCCATATTATGCTTAAATGATCGATAGAACGACAATTACTATACTTATTACTCTTATTATTATCAATCTAACTCATATTATTAGCCATATTATGCTTATATGATCGATAGAACGACAAATACTATACTTACTACTCTTATTATTATCAATCTAACTCATATTATTAACCATATTATGCAGATATGATCGATAGAACTACAATTACTATACTCATTACTCTTATTATTATCAATCTAACTCATATTATTAGCCATATTATGCTTAAATGATCGATAGAACTACAATTACTATACTCAATACTCTTATTATTATCAATCTAACTCATATTATTAGCCATATTATGCTTATATGATCGATAGAATGAGAATTACTATACTCACTGCTCTTAGTATTATCAATCTAACTCATATTATTAGCCATATTATGCTTATATGATCGATAGAACGACAATTACTATACTTATTACTCTTATTATTATCAATCTAACTCATATTATTAGCCATATTATGCTTATATGATCGATAGAACGACAATTACTATACTCACTACTCTTAGTATTATCAATCTAACTCATATTATTAGCCATATTATGCTTATATTATCGATAGAACGACAATTACTATACTTATTACTGTTATTATTATCAATCTAACTCATATTATTAGCCATATTATGCTTATATGATCGATAGAATGAGAATTACTATACTCACTACTCTTAGTATTATCACTCTAACTCATATTATTAGCCATATTATGCTTATATGATCGAGAGAACGACAATTACTATACTTATTACTCTTATTATTATCAATCTAACTCATATTATTAGCCATATTATGCTTATATGATCGATAGAACGACAATTACTATACTTATTACTCTTATTATTATGAATCTAACTCATATTATTCACCATATTATGCCGATATGATCGATAGAACTACAATTACTATACTCATTACTCTTATTATTATCAATCTAACTCATATTATTAGCCATATTATGCTTATATGATCGATAGAATGAGAATTACTATACTCACTACTCTTAGTATTATCACTCCAACTCATATTATTAGCCATATTATGCTTAAATGATCGATAGATCTACAATTACTATACTCATTACTCTTATTATTATCAATCTAACTCATATTATTAGCCATATTATGCTTATATGATCGATAGAACGAGAATTACTATACTCATTACTCTTATTATTATCGATCTAACTCATATTATTAGCCATATTATGCTTATATGATCGATAGAACGAGAACTACTATACTCACTACTCTTAGTATTATCAATCTAACTCATATTATTAGCCATATTATGCTTATATTATCGATAGAACGACAATTACTATACTTATTACTCTTATTATTATCAATCTAACTCATATTATTAGCCATATTATGCTTATATGATCGATAGAACGAGAACTGCTATACTCACTACTCTTAGTATTATCAATCTAACTCATATTATTAGCCATATTATGCTTATATTATCGATAGAACGACAATTACTATACTTATTACTGTTATTATTATCAATCTGACTCATATTATTACCCATATTATGCTTAAATGATCGATAGAACGACAATTACTATACTTATTACTGTTATTATTATCAATCTAACTCATATTATTAGCCATATTATGCTTAAATGATCGATAGATCTACAATTACTATACTCATTACTCTTATTATTATCAATCTAACTCATATTATTAGCCATATTATGCTTATATGATCGATAGAACGAGAATTACTATACTCACTACTCTTAGTATTATCAATCTAACTCATATTATTAGCCATATTATGCTTATATGATCGATAGAACGACAATTACTATACTTATTACTGTTATTATTATCAATCTAACTCATATTATTAGCCATATTATGCTTATATGATCGATGGAACGAGAACTACTATACTCACTACTCTTAGTATTATCAATCTAACTCATATTATTAGCCATATTATGCTTATATTATCGATAGAACGACAATTACTATACTTAGTACTGTTATTATTATCAATCTGACTCATATTATTACCCATATTATGCTTAAATGATCGATAGAACGACAATTACTATACTTATTACTGTTATTATTATCAATCTAACTCATATTATTAGCCTTATTATGCTTATATGATCGATAGAACGACAATTACTGTAGTTATTACTCTTATTATTATCAATCTAGCTCATATTATTAGCCATATTTTGCTTATATGATCGATAGAACTACAATTACTATACCCATTACTCTTATTGTTATCAATCTAACTCATATTATTAGCCATATTATGCTTATATGATCGATAGAATGAGAATTACTATACTCACTACTCTCAGTATTATCACTCTAACTCATATTATTAGCCATATTATGCTTAAATGATCGATAGATCTACAATTACTATACTCATTACTCTTATTATTATCAATCTAACTCATATTATTAGCCATATTATGCTTATATGATCGATAGAACGAGAATTACTATACTCATTACTCTTATTATTATCAATCTAACTCATATTATTAGCCATATTATGCTTATATGATCGATAGAACGAGAACTGCTATACTCACTACTCTTAGTATTATCAATCTACCTCATATTATTAGCCATATTATGCTTATATTATCGATAGAACGACAATTACTATACTTATTACTCTTATTATTATCAATCTAACTCATATTATTAGCCATATTATGCTTATATGATCGATAGAACGAGAACTACTATACTCACTACTCTTAGTATTATCAATCTATCTCATATTATTAGCCATATTATGCTTATATGATCGATAGAACGACAATTACTATACTTATTACTGTTATTATTATCAATCTAACTCATATTATTAGCCATATTATGCTTATATGATCGATGGAACGAGAACTACTATACTCACTACTCTTAGTATTATCAATCTAACTCATATTATTAGCCATATTATGCTTATATTATCGATAGAACGACAATTACTATACTTAGTACTGTTATTATTATCAATCTGACTCATATTATTACCCATATTATGCTTAAATGATCGATAGAACGACAATTACTATACTTATTACTGTTATTATTATCAATCTAACTCATATTATTAGCCTTATTATGCTTATATGATCGATAGAACGACAATTACTGTAGTTTATTACTCTTATTATTATCAATCTAGCTCATATTATTAGCCATATTTTGCTTATATGATCGATAGAACTACAATTACTATACCCATTACTCTTATTGTTATCAATCTAACTCATATTATTAGCCATATTATGCTTATATGATCGATAGAATGAGAATTACTATACTCACTACTCTCAGTATTATCACTCTAACTCATATTATTAGCCATATTATGCTTAAATGATCGATAGATCTACAATTACTATACTCATTACTCTTATTATTATCAATCTAACTCATATTATTAGCCATATTATGCTTATATGATCGATAGAAACGAGAATTACTATACTCATTACTCTTATTATTATCAATCTAACTCATATTATTAGCCATATTATGCTTATAGATCGATTAGAACGAGAACTGCTATACTCACTACTCTTAGTATTATCAATCTACCTCATATTATTAGCCATATTATGCTTATATTATCGATAGAACGACAATTACTATACTTATTACTCTTATTATTATCAATCTAACTCATATTATTAGCCATATTATGCTTATATGATCGATTAGAACGAGAACTACTATACTCACTACTCTTAGTATTATCAATCTAACTCATATTATTAGCCATATTATGCTTATATTATCGATAGAACGACAATTACTATACTTATATCTGTTATTATTATCAATCTGACTCATATTATTACCCATATTATCGTTAAATGATCGATAAACGACAATTACTATACTTATTACTCTTATTATTATCAATCTAACTCATATTATTAGCCATATTATGCTTATATGATCGATAGAACGACAAATACTATACTTACTACTCTTATTATTATCAATCTATACTCATATTATTAGCCATATTATGCTGATATGATCGATAGAACTACAATTACTATACTCATTACTCTTATTATTATCAATCTAACTCATATTATTAGCCATATTATGCTTAAAAGATCGATAGAACTACAATTACTATACTCATTACTCTTATTATTACCAATCTACTTCATATTATTAGCCATATTATGCTTATATTGATCTATATAGAACGAGAATTACTATACTCACTACTCTTAGTATTATCAATCTAACTCATATTATTAGCCATATTATGCTTTATATGATCGATAGAACGACAATTACTATACTTATTACTCTTATTATTATCAATCTAACTCACATATTATTAGCCATATTATGCTTATGTGATCGATAGAACGAGAACTACTAATACTCACATGCTCTTAGTATTATCAATCTAACTCATATTATTAGCCATATTATGCTTATATTATCGATTAGAACGACAATTACTATACTTATTACTGTCATTATTATCAATCTGACCCCATATTATGCTTAAATGATCGATAGAACGACAATTACTATACTTATTACTCTTATTATTATCAATCTAACTCATATTATTAGCCATATTATGCTTATATGATCGATAGAACGACAAATACTATACTTACTACTCTTATTATTATCAATCTAACTCATATTATTAACCATATTATGCAGATATGATCGATAGAACTACAATTACTATACTCATTACTCTTATTATTATCAATCTAACTCATATTATTAGCCATATTATGCTTAAATGATCGATAGAACTACAATTACTATACTCAATACTCTTATTATTATCAATCTAACTCATATTATTAGCCATATTATGCTTATATGATCGATAGAATGAGAATTACTATACTCACTGCTCTTAGTATTATCAATCTAACTCATATTATTAGCCATATTATGCTTATATGATCGATAGAACGACAATTACTATACTTATTACTCTTATTATTATCAATCTAACTCATATTATTAGCCATATTATGCTTATATGATCGATAGAACGACAATTACTATACTCACTACTCTTAGTATTATCAATCTAACTCATATTATTAGCCATATTATGCTTATATTATCGATAGAACGACAATTACTATACTTATTACTGTTATTATTATCAATCTAACTCATATTATTAGCCATATTATGCTTATATGATCGATAGAATGAGAATTACTATACTCACTACTCTTAGTATTATCACTCTAACTCATATTATTAGCCATATTATGCTTATATGATGGAGAGAACGACAATTACTATACTTATTACTCTTATTATTATCAATCTAACTCATATTATTAGCCATATTATGCTTATATGATCGATAGAACGACAATTACTATACTTATTACTCTTATTATTATGAATCTAACTCATATTATTCACCATATTATGCCGATATGATCGATAGAACTACAATTACTATACTCATTACTCTTATTATTATCAATCTAACTCATATTATTAGCCATATTATGCTTATATGATCGATAGAATGAGAATTACTATACTCACTACTCTTAGTATTATCACTCTAACTCATATTATTAGCCTTATTATGCTTATATGATCGATAGAACGACAATTACTATACTTATTACTCTTATTATTATCAATCTAACTCATATTATTAGCCATATTATGCTTATATGATCGATAGAACGAGAACTACTATACTCACTACTCTTAGTATTATCAATCTAACTCATATTATTAGCCATATTATGCTTATATTATCGATAGAACGACAATTACTATACTTATTACTGTTATTATTATCAATCTGACTCATATTATTACCCATATTATGCTTAAATGATCGATAGAACGACAATTACTATACTTATTACTGTTATTATTATCAATCTAACTCATATTATTAGCCATATTATGCTTAAATGATCGATAGATCTACAATTACTATACTCATTACTCTTATTATTATCAATCTAACTCATATTATTAGCCATATTATGCTTATATGATCGATAGAACGAGAATTACTATACTCACTACTCTTAGTATTATCAATCTAACTCATATTATTAGCCATATTATGCTTATATGATCGATAGAACGACAATTACTATACTTATTACTGTTATTATTATCAATCTAACTCATATTATTAGCCATATTATGCTTATATGATCGATGGAACGAGAACTACTATACTCACTACTCTTAGTATTATCAATCTAACTCATATTATTAGCCATATTATGCTTATATTATCGATAGAACGACAATTACTATACTTAGTACTGTTATTATTATCAATCTGACTCATATTATTACCCATATTATGCTTAAATGATCGATAGAACGACAATTACTATACTTATTACTGTTATTATTATCAATCTAACTCATATTATTAGCCTTATTATGCTTATATGATCGATAGAACGACAATTACTGTAGTTATTACTCTTATTATTATCAATCTAGCTCATATTATTAGCCATATTTTGCTTATATGATCGATAGAACTACAATTACTATACCCATTACTCTTATTATTATCAATCTAACTCATATTATTAGCCATATTATGCTTATATGATCGATAGAATGAGAATTACTATACTCACTACTCTCAGTATTATCACTCCAACTCATATTATTAGCCATATTATGCTTAAATGATCGATAGATCTACAATTACTATACTCATTACTCTTATTATTATCAATCTAACTCATATTATTAGCCATATTATGCTTATATGATCGATAGAACGAGAATTACTATACTCATTACTCTTATTATTATCAATCTAACTCATATTATTAGCCATATTATGCTTATATGATCGATAGAACGAGAACTACTATACTCACTACTCTTAGTATTATCAATCTAACTCATATTATTAGCCATATTATGCTTATATTATCGATAGTACGACAATTACTATACTTATTACTCTTATTATTATCAATCTAACTCACATTATTAGCCATATTATGCTTATATGATCGATAGAACGAGAACTGCTATACTCACTACTCTTAGTATTATCAATCTACCTCATATTATTAGCCATATTATGCTTATATTATCGATAGAACGACAATTACTATACTTATTACTCTTATTATTATCAATCTAACTCATATTATTAGCCATATTATGCTTATATGATCGATAGAACGAGAACTACTATACTCACTACTCTTAGTGTTATCAATCTAACTCATATTATTAGCCATATTATGCTTATATTATCGATAGAACGACAATTACTATACTTATTACTGTTATTATTATCAATCTGACTCATATTATTACCCATATTATGCTTAAATGATCGATAGAACGACAATTACTATACTTATTACTGTTATTATTATCAATCTAACTCATATTATTAGCCATATTATGCTTAAATGATCGATAGATCTACAATTACTATACTCATTACTCTTATTATTATCAATCTAACTCATATTATTAGCCATATTATGCTTATATGATCGATAGAACGAGAATTACTATACTCACTACTCTTAGTATTATCAATCTAACTCATATTATTAGCCATATTATGCTTATATGATCGATAGAACGACAATTACTATACTTATTACTGTTATTATTATCAATCTAACTCATATTATTAGCCATATTATGCTTATATGATCGATGGAACGAGAACTACTATACTCACTACTCTTAGTATTATCAATCTAACTCATATTATTAGCCATATTATGCTTATATTATCGATAGAACGACAATTACTATACTTAGTACTGTTATTATTATCAATCTGACTCATATTATTACCCATATTATGCTTAAATGATCGATAGAACGACAATTACTATACTCATTACTCTTATTATTATCAATCTAACTCATATTATTAGCCATATTATGCTTATATGATCGATAGAACGAGAACTACTATACTCACTACTCTTAGTATTATCAATCTAACTCATATTATTAGCCATATTATGCTTATATTATCGATAGAACGACAATTACTATACTTATTACTCTTATTATTATCAATCTAACTCATATTATTAGCCATATTATGCTTATATGATCGATAGAACGAGAACTGCTATACTCACTACTCTTAGTATTATCAATCTACCTCATATTATTAGCCATATTATGCTTATATTATCGATAGAACGACAATTACTATACTTATTACTCTTATTATTATCAATCTAACTCATATTATTAGCCATATTATGCTTATATGATCGATAGAACGAGAACTACTATACTCACTACTCTTAGTATTATCAATCTAACTCATATTATTAGCCAATATTATGCTTATATTATCGATAGAACGACAATTACTATACTTATTACTGTTATTATTATCAATCTGACTCATATTATTACCCATATTATGCTTAAATGATCGATAGAACGACAATTACTATACTTATTACTCTTATTATTATCAATCTAACTCATATTATTAGCCATATTATGCTTATATGATCGATAGAACGACAAATACTATACTTACTACTCTTATTATTATCAATCTAACTCATATTATTAACCATATTATGCAGATATGATCGATAGAACTACAATTACTATACTCATTACTCTTATTATTATCAATCTAACTCATATTATTAGCCATATTATGCTTAAATGATCGATAGAACTACAATTACTATACTCAATACTCTTATTATTATCAATCTAACTCATATTATTAGCCATATTATGCTTATATGATCGATAGAATGAGAATTACTATACTCACTGCTCTTAGTATTATCAATCTAACTCATATTATTAGCCATATTATGCTTATATGATCGATAGAACGACAATTACTATACTTATTACTCTTATTATTATCAATCTAACTCATATTATTAGCCATATTATGCTTATATGATCGATAGAACGACAATTACTATACTCACTACTCTTAGTATTATCAATCTAACTCATATTATTAGCCATATTATGCTTATATTATCGATAGAACGACAATTACTATACTTATTACTGTTATTATTATCAATCTAACTCATATTATTAGCCATATTATGCTTATATGATCGATAGAATGAGAATTACTATACTCACTACTCTTAGTATTATCACTCTAACTCATATTATTAGCCATATTATGCTTATATGATCGAGAGAACGACAATTACTATACTTATTACTCTTATTATTATCAATCTAACTCATATTATTAGCCATATTATGCTTATATGATCGATAGAACGACAATTACTATACTTATTACTCTTATTATTATGAATCTAACTCATATTATTCACCATATTATGCCGATATGATCGATAGAACTACAATTACTATACTCATTACTCTTATTATTATCAATCTAACTCATATTATTAGCCATATTATGCTTATATGATCGATAGAATGAGAATTACTATACTCACTACTCTTAGTATTATCACTCTAACTCATATTATTAGCCTTATTATGCTTATATGATCGATAGAACTACAATTACTATACTCATTACTCTTATTATTATCAATCTAACTCATATTATTAGCCATATTATGCTTAAATGATCGATAGAACTACAATTACTATACTCAATACTCTTATTATTATCAATCTAACTCATATTATTAGCCATATTATGCTTATATGGTCGATAGAACGAGAATTACTATACTCAATACTCTTATTATTATCAATCTAACTCATATTATTAGCCATATTATGCTTATATGATCGATAGAATGAGAATTACTATACTCACTGCTCTTAGTATTATCAATCTAACTCATATTATTAGCCATATTATGCTTATATGATCGATAGAATGAGAATTACTATACTCACTACTCTTAGTATTATCACTCTAACTCATATTATTAGCCTTATTATGCTTATATGATCGATAGAACGACAATTACTATACTTATTACTCTTATTATTATCAATCTAACTCATATTATTAGCCATATTATGCTTATATGATCGATAGAATGAGAATTACTATACTCACTGCTCTTAGTATTATCAATCTAACTCATATTATTAGCCATATTATGCTTATATTATCGATAGAACGACAATTACTATACTTATTACTGTTATTATTATCAATCTGACTCATATTATTACCCATATTATGCTTAAATGATCGATAGAACTACAATTACTATACTCATTACTCTTATTATTATCAATCTAACTCATATTATTAGCCATATTATGCTTAAATGATCGATAGAACTACAATTACTATACTTATTACTCTTATTATTATGAATCTAACTCATATTATTCACCATATTATGCCGATATGATCGATAGAACTACAATTACTATACTCATTACTCTTATTATTATCAATCTAACTCATATTATTAGCCATATTATGCTTATATGATCGATAGAATGAGAATTACTATACTCACTACTCTTAGTATTATCACTCTAACTCATATTATTAGCCTTATTATGCTTATATGATCGATAGAACGACAATTACTATACTTATTACTCTTATTATTATCAATCTAACTCATATTATTAGCCAAATTATGCTTATATGATCGATAGAACGACAATTACTATACTCACTACTCTTAGTATTATCAATCTAACTCATATTATTAGCCATATTACGCTTATATTATCGATAGAACGACAATTACTATACTTACTACTCTTATTACTATCAATCTAACTCATATTATTAGCCATATTATGCTTATATGATCGATAGAACGAGAATTACTATACTCACTACTCTTAGTATTATCAATCTAGCTCATATTATTAGCCATATTATGCTTATATGGTCGATAGAACGAGAATTACTATACTCACTACTCTTAGTATTATCAATCTAACTCATATTATTAGCCATATTATGCTTATATGATCGATAGAACGACAATTACTATACTTATTACTCTTATTATTATGAATCTAACTGATATTATTAACCATATTATGCCGATATGATCGATAGAACTACAATTACTATACTCATTACTCTTATTATTATCAATCTAACTCATATTATTAGCCATATTATGCTTATATGATGGATAGAACGAGAATTACTATACTCACTACTCTTAGTATTATCAATCTAACTCATATTATTAGCCATATTATGCTTATATTATCGATAGAACGACAATTACTATACTTATTACTGTTATTATTATCAATCTAACTCATATTATTAGCCATATTATGCTTAAATGATCGATAGAACGACAATTACTATACTTATTACTCTTATTATTATCAATCTAACTCGTATTATTAGCCATATTATGCTTACATGATCGATAGAACGACAAATACTATACTTATTACTCTTATTATTATCAATCTAACCCATATTATTAGCCATATTATGCTTATATGATCGATAGAACGAGAATTACTATACTCACTACTCTTAGTATTATCAATCTAACTCATATTATTAGCCATATTATGATTATATTATCGATAGAACGACAATTACTATACTTATTGCTCTTATTACTATCAATCTAACTCATATTATTAGCCATATTATGCTTATATGATCGATAGAACGAGAATTACTATACTCACTACTCTTAGTATTATCAATCTAACTCATATTATTAGCCATAGTATGCTTATATTATCGATAGAACGACAATTACTATACTTATTACTGTTATTATTATCAATCTGACTCATATTATTACCCATATTATGCTTAAATGATCGATAGAACTACAATTACTATACTTATTACTCTTATTATTATCAATCTAACTCATATTATTAGCCATATTATGCTTATATGATCGATAGAACGACAAATACTATACTTATTACTCTTATTATTATCAATCTAACCCATATTATTAGCCATATTATGCTTATATGATCCATAGAACGAGAATTACTATACTCACTACTCTTAGTATTATCAATCTAACTCATATTATTAGCCATATTATGATTATATTATCGATAGAACGACAATTACTATACTTATTACTGTTATTATTATCAATCTAACTCATATTATTAGCCATATTATGCTTATATGATCGATAGAACGACAATTACTATACTCAACACTCTTAGTATTATCAATCTAACTCATATTATTAGCCATATTACGCTTATATTATCGATAGAACGACAATTACTATACTTACTACTCTTATTACTATCAATCTAACTCATATTATTAGCCATATTATGCTTATATGATCGATAGAACGAGAATTACTATACTCACTACTCTTAGTATTATCAATCTAACTCATATTATTAGCCATATTATGCTTATATGGTCGATAGAACGAGAATTACTATACTCACTACTCTTAGTATTATCAATCTAACTCATATTATTAGCCATATTATGCTTATATGATCGATAGAACGACAATTACTATACTTATTACTCTCATTATTATGAATCTAACTGATATTATTAACCATATTATGCCGATATGATCGATAGAACTACAATTACTATACTCATTACTCTTATTATTATCAATCTAACTCATATTATTAGCCATATTATGCTTATATGATGGATAGAACGAGAATTACTATACTCACTACTCTTAGTATTATCAATCTAACTCATATTATTAGCCATATTATGCTTATATTATCGATAGAACGACAATTACTATACTTATTACTGTTATTATTATCAATCTAACTCATATTATTAGCCATATTATGCTTAAATGATCGATAGAACGACAATTACTATACTTATTACTCTTATTATTATCAATCTAACTCGTATTATTAGCCATATTATGCTTACATGATCGATAGAACGACAAATACTATACTTATTACTCTTATTATTATCAATCTAACCCATATTATTAGCCATATTATGCTTATATGATCGATAGAACGAGAATTACTATACTCACTACTCTTAGTATTATCAATCTAACTCATATTATTAGCCATATTATGATTATATTATCGATAGAACGACAATTACTATACTTATTGCTCTTATTACTATCAATCTAACTCATATTATTAGCCATATTATGCTTATATGATCGATAGAACGAGAATTACTATACTCACTACTCTTAGTATTATCAATCTAACTCATATTATTAGCCATATTATGGTTATATTATCGATAGAACGACAATTACTATACTTATTACTGTTATTATTATCAATCTAACTCATATTATTAGCCATATTATGCTTAAATGATCGATAGAATGAGAATTACTATACTCACTACTCTTAGTATTATCACTCTAACTCATATTATTAGCCATATTATGCTTATATGATCGAGAGAACGACAATTACTATACTTATTACTCTTATTATTATCAATCTAACTCATATTATTAGCCTTATTATGCTTATATGATCGATAGAACGACAATTACTGTAGTTATTACTCTTATTATTATCAATCTAACTCATATTATTAGCCATATTATGCTTATATGATCGATAGAACGAGAATTACTATATTCACTACTCTTAGTATTATCAATCTAACTCATATTATTAGCCATATTATGCTTATATTATCGATAGAACGACAATTACTATACTTATTACTGTTATTATTATCAATCTAACTCATATTATTAGCCATATTATGCTTATATGATCGATAGAACGAGAATTACTATACTCACTACTCTTAGTATTATCAATCTAACTCATATTATTAGCCATATTATGCTTATATGATCGATAGAACGACAATTACTATACCTATTACTCTTATTATTATGAATCTAACTCATACTATTAACCATATTATGCCGATATGATCGAGAGAACGACCATTACTATACTTATTACTCTTATTATTATCAATCTAACTCATATTATTAGCCTTATTATGCTTATATGATCGATAGAACGACAATTACTGTAGTTATTACTCTTATTATTATCAATCTAACTCATATTATTAGCCATATTATGCTTATATGATCGATAGAACGAGAATTACTATACTCACTACTCTTATTATTATCAATCTAACTCATATTATTAGCCATATTATGCTTATATGATCGATAGAACGAGAATTACTATACTCACTACTCTTAGTATTATCAATCTAACTCATATTATTAGCCATATTATGGTTATATTATCGATAGAACGACAATTACTATACTTATTACTGTTATTATTATCAATCTAACTCATATTATTAGCCATATTATGCTTAAATGATCGATAGAATGAGAATTACTATACTCACTACTCTTAGTATTATCACTCTAACTCATATTATTAGCCATATTATGCTTATATGATCGAGAGAACGACAATTACTATACTTATTACTCTTATTATTATCAATCTAACTCATATTATTAGCCTTATTATGCTTATATGATCGATAGAACGACAATTACTGTAGTTATTACTCTTATTATTATCAATCTAACTCATATTATTAGCCATATTATGCTTATATGATCGATAGAACGAGAATTACTATATTCACTACTCTTAGTATTATCAATCTAACTCATATTATTAGCCATATTATGCTTATATTATCGATAGAACGACAATTACTATACTTATTACTGTTATTATTATCAATCTAACTCATATTATTAGCCATATTATGCTTATATGATCGATAGAACGAGAATTACTATACTCACTACTCTTAGTATTATCAATCTAACTCATATTATTAGCCATATTATGCTTATATGATCGATAGAACGACAATTACTATACCTATTACTCTTATTATTATGAATCTAACTCATACTATTAACCATATTATGCCGATATGATCGATAGAACTGCAATTACTATACTCATTACTCTTATTATTATCAATCTAACTCATATTATTAGCCATATTATGCTTAAATGATCGATAGAATGAGAATTACTATACTCACTACTCTTAGTATTATCACTCTAACTCATATTATTAGCCATATTATGCTTATATGATCGAGAGAACGACAATTACTATACTTATTACTCTTATTATTATCAATCTAACTCATATTATTAGCCTTATTATGCTTATATGATCGATAGAACGACAATTACTGTAGTTATTACTCTTATTATTATCAATCTAACTCATATTATTAGCCATATTATGCTTATATGATCGATAGAACGAGAATTACTATACTCACTACTCTTATTATTATCAATCTAACTCGTATTATTAGCCATATTATGCTTATATGATCGAGAGAACGACAATTACTATACTTATTACTCTTATTATTATCAATCTAACTCATATTATTAGCCTTATTATGCTTATATGATCGATAGAACGACAAATACTATACTTATTACTCTTATTATTATCAATCTAACCCATATTATTAGCCATATTATGCTTATATGATCGATAGAACGAGAATTACTATACTCACTACTCTTATTATTATCAATCTAACTCATATTATTAGCCATATTATGCTTATATGATCGATAGAACGACAATTACTATACTTATTACTCTTATTATTATGAATCTAACTCATATTATTCACCATATTATGCCGATATGATCGATAGAACTACAATTACTATACTCATTACTCTTATTATTATCAATCTAACTCATATTATTAGCCATATTATGCTTATATGATCGATAGAATGAGAATTACTATACTCACTACTCTTAGTATTATCACTCTAACTCATATTATTAGCCTTATTATGCTTATATGATCGATAGAACGACAATTACTATACTTATTACTCTTATTACTATCAATCTAACTCATATTATTAGCCATATTATGCTTATATGATCTATAGAACGAGAATTACTATACTCACTACTCTTAGTATTATCAATCTAACTCATATTATTAGCCATATTATGCTTATATTATCGATAGAACGACAATTACTATACTTATTACTGTTATTATTATCAATCTAACTCATATTATTAGCCATATTATGCTTATATGATCGATAGAACGACAATTACTATACTTATTACTCTTATTATTATGAATCTAACTCATATTATTAACCTTATTATGCCGATATGATCGATAGAACTACAATTACTATACTCATTACTCTTATTATTATCAATCTAACTCATATTATTAGCCATATTATGCTTATATGATCGATAGAACGAGAATTACTATACTCACTACTCTTAGTATTATCAATCTAACTCATATTATTAGCCATATTATGCTTATATGATCGATAGAACGACAATTACTATACTTATTACTCTTACTATTATCAATCTAACTCATATTATTAGCCATATTATGCTTAAATGATCGATAGAACGACAATTACTATACTTATTACTCTTATTATTATCAATCTAACTCGTATTATTAGCCATATTATGCTTACATGATCGATAGAACGACAAATACTATACTTATTACTCTTATTATTATCAATCTAACCCATATTATTAGCCATATTATGCTTATATGATCGATAGAACGAGAATTACTATACTCACTACTCTTAGTATTATCAATCTAACTCATATTATTAGCCATATTATGATTATATTATCGATAGAACGACAATTACTATACTTATTACTCTTATTACTATCAATCTAACTCATATTATTAGCCATATTATGCTTATATGATCGATAGAACGAGAATTACTATACTCACTACTCTTAGTATTATCAATCTAACTCATATTATTAGCCATATTATGGTTATATTATCGATAGAACGACAATTACTATACTTATTACTGTTATTATTATCAATCTAACTCATATTATTAGCCATATTATGCTTAAATGATCGATAGAATGAGAATTACTATACTCACTACTCTTAGTATTATCACTCTAACTCATATTATTAGCCATATTATGCTTATATGATCGAGAGAACGACAATTACTATACTTATTACTCTTATTATTATCAATCTAACTCATATTATTAGCCTTATTATGCTTATATGATCGATAGAACGACAATTACTGTAGTTATTACTCTTATTATTATCAATCTAACTCATATTATTAGCCATATTATGCTTATATGATCGATAGAACGAGAATTACTATATTCACTACTCTTAGTATTATCAATCTCACTCATATTATTAGCCATATTATGCTTATATTATCGATAGAACGACAATTACTATACTTATTACTGTTATTATTATCAATCTAACTCATATTATTAGCCATATTATGCTTATATGATCGATAGAACGAGAATTACTATACTCACTACTCTTAGTATTATCAATCTAACTCATATTATTAGCCATATTATGCTTATATGATCGATAGAACGACAATTACTATACCTATTACTCTTATTATTATGAATCTAACTCATACTATTAACCATATTATTCCGATATGATCGATAGAACTGCAATTACTATACTCATTACTCTTATTATTATCAATCTAACTCATATTATTAGCCATATTATGCTTAAATGATCGATAGAATGAGAATTACTATACTCACTACTCTTAGTATTATCACTCTAACTCATATTATTAGCCATATTATGCTTATATGATCGAGAGAACGACAATTACTATACTTATTACTCTTATTATTATCAATCTAACTCATATTATTAGCCTTATTATGCTTATATGATCGATAGAACGACAATTACTGTAGTTATTACTCTTATTATTATCAATCTAACTCATATTATTAGCCATATTATGCTTATATGATCGATAGAACGAGAATTACTATACTCACTACTCTTATTATTATCAATCTAACTCATATTATTAGCCATATTATGCTTATATGATCGATAGAACGAGAATTACTATACTCACTACTCTTAGTATTATCAATCTAACTCATATTATTAGCCATATTATGGTTATATTTTCGATAGAACGACAATTACTATACTTATTACTGTTATTATTATCAATCTAACTCATATTATTAGCCATATTATGCTTAAATGATCGATAGAATGAGAATTACTATACTCACTACTCTTATTACTATCAATCTAACTCATATTATTAGCCATATTATGCTTATATGATCGATAGAACGAGAATTACTATACTCACTACTCTTAGTATTATCAATCTAACTCATATTATTAGCCATATTATGGTTATATTATCGATAGAACGACAATTACTATACTTATTACTGTTATTATTATCAATCTAACTCATATTATTAGCCATATTATGCTTAAATGATCGATAGAATGAGAATTACTATACTTATTACTCTTATTATTATCAATCTAACTCATATTATTAGCCATATTATGCTTATATTATCGATAGAACGACAATTACTATACTTATTACTGTTATTATTATCAATCTAACTCATATTATTAGCCATATTATGCTTATATGATCGATAGAACGAGAATTACTATACTCACTACTCTTAGTATTATCAATCTAACTCATATTATTAGCCATATTATGCTTATATGATCGATAGAACGACAATTACTATACCTATTACTCCTATTATTATGAATCTAACTCATACTATTAACCATATTATGCCGATATGATCGATAGAACTGCAATTACTATACTCATTACTCTTATTATTATCAATCTAACTCATATTATTAGCCATATTATGCCTAAATGATCGATAGAATGAGAATTACTATACTCACTACTCTTAGTATTATCACTCTAACTCATATTATTAGCCATATTATGCTTATATGATCGAGAGAACGACAATTACTATACTTATTACTCTTATTATTATCAATCTAACTCATATTATTAGCCTTATTATGCTTATATGATCGATAGAACGACAATTACTGTAGTTATTACTCTTATTATTATCAATCTAACTCATATTATTAGCCATATTATGCTTATATGGTCGATAGAACGAGAATTACTATACTCACTACTCTTATTATTATCAATCTAACTCATATTATTAGCCATATTATGCTTATATGATCGAGAGAACGACAATTACTATACTTATTACTCTTATTATTATCAATCTAACTCATATTATTAGCCTTATTATGCTTATATGATCGATAGAACGACAAATACTATACTTATTACTCTTATTATTATCAATCTAACCCATATTATTAGCCATATTATGCTTATATGATCGATAGAACGAGAATTACTATACTCACTACTCTTATTATTATCAATCTAACTCATATTATTAGCCATATTATGCGTATATGATCGATAGAACGACAATTACTATACTTATTACTCTTATTATTATGAATCTAACTCATATTATTCACCATATTATGCCGATATGATCGATAGAACTACAATTACTATACTCATTACTCTTATTATTATCAATCTAACTCATATTATTAGCCATATTATGCTTATATGATCGATAGAATGAGAATTACTATACTCACTACTCTTAGTATTATCACTCTAACTCATATTATTAGCCTTATTATGCTTATATGATCGATAGAACGACAATCACTATACTTATTACTCTTATTACTATCAATCTAACTCATATTATTAGCCATATTATGCTTATATGATCTATAGAACGAGAATTACTATACTCACTACTCTTAGTATTATCAATCTAACTCATATTATTAGCCATATTATGGTTATATTATCGATAGAACGACAATTACTATACTTATTACTGTTATTATTATCAATCTAACTCATATTATTAGCCATATTATGCTTAAATGATCGATAGAATGAGAATTACTATACTTATTACTCTTATTATTATCAATCTAACTCATATTATTAGCCATATTATGCTTATATTATCGATAGAACGACAATTACTATACTTATTACTGTTATTATTATCAATCTAACTCATATTATTAGCCATATTATGCTTATATGATCGATAGAACGAGAATTACTATACTCACTACTCTTAGTATTATCAATCTAACTCATATTATTAGCCATATTATGCTTATATGATCGATAGAACGACAATTACTATACCTATTACTCCTATTATTATGAATCTAACTCATACTATTAACCATATTATGCCGATATGATCGATAGAACTGCAATTACTATACTCATTACTCTTATTATTATCAATCTAACTCATATTATTAGCCATATTATGCCTAAATGATCGATAGAATGAGAATTACTATACTCACTACTCTTAGTATTATCACTCTAACTCATATTATTAGCCATATTATGCTTATATGATCGAGAGAACGACAATTACTATACTTATTACTCTTATTATTATCAATCTAACTCATATTATTAGCCTTATTATGCTTATATGATCGATAGAACGACAATTACTGTAGTTATTACTCTTATTATTATCAATCTAACTCATATTATTAGCCATATTATGCTTATATGGTCGATAGAACGAGAATTACTATACTCACTACTCTTATTATTATCAATCTAACTCATATTATTAGCCATATTATGCTTATATGATCGAGAGAACGACAATTACTATACTTATTACTCTTATTATTATCAATCTAACTCATATTATTAGCCTTATTATGCTTATATGATCGATAGAACGACAAATACTATACTTATTACTCTTATTATTATCAATCTAACCCATATTATTAGCCATATTATGCTTATATGATCGATAGAACGAGAATTACTATACTCACTACTCTTATTATTATCAATCTAACTCATATTATTAGCCATATTATGCTTATATGATCGATAGAACGAGAATTACTATACTCACTACTCTTAGTATTATCAATCTAACTCATATTATTAGCCATATTATGGTTATATTTTCGATAGAACGACAATTACTATACTTATTACTGTTATTATTATCAATCTAACTCATAT
The DNA here is from genome assembly GCF_050947335.1 of Megachile rotundata. Lineage (NCBI taxonomy): Eukaryota > Metazoa > Arthropoda > Insecta > Hymenoptera > Megachilidae > Megachile > Megachile rotundata. Next base: position 133,766 of record NW_027473503.1, on the reverse strand, counting down.
TATTAGCCATATTATGCTTAAATGATCGATAGAATGAGAATTACTATACTCACTACTCTTATTACTATCAATCTAACTCATATTATTAGCCATATTATGCTTATATTATCGATAGAACGACAATTACTATACTTATTACTGTTATTATTATCAATCTAACTCATATTATTAGCCATATTATGCTTATATGATCGATAGAACGAGAATTACTATACTCACTACTCTTAGTATTATCAATCTAACTCATATTATTAGCCATATTATGCTTATATGATCGATAGAACGACAATTACTATACCTATTACTCCTATTATTATGAATCTAACTCATACTATTAACCATATTATGCCGATATGATCGATAGAACTGCAATTACTATACTCATTACTCTTATTATTATCAATCTAACTCATATTATTAGCCATATTATGCCTAAATGATCGATAGAATGAGAATTACTATACTCACTACTCTTAGTATTATCACTCTAACTCATATTATTAGCCATATTATGCTTATATGATCGAGAGAACGACAATTACTATACTTATTACTCTTATTATTATCAATCTAACTCATATTATTAGCCTTATTATGCTTATATGATCGATAGAACGACAATTACTGTAGTTATTACTCTTATTATTATCAATCTAACTCATATTATTAGCCATATTATGCTTATATGGTCGATAGAACGAGAATTACTATACTCACTACTCTTATTATTATCAATCTAACTCATATTATTAGCCATATTATGCTTATATGATCGAGAGAACGACAATTACTATACTTATTACTCTTATTATTATCAATCTAACTCATATTATTAGCCTTATTATGCTTATATGATCGATAGAACGACAAATACTATACTTATTACTCTTATTATTATCAATCTAACCCATATTATTAGCCATATTATGCTTATATGATCGATAGAACGAGAATTACTATACTCACTACTCTTATTATTATCAATCTAACTCATATTATTAGCCATATTATGCGTATATGATCGATAGAACGACAATTACTATACTTATTACTCTTATTATTATGAATCTAACTCATATTATTCACCATATTATGCCGATATGATCGATAGAACTACAATTACTATACTCATTACTCTTATTATTATCAATCTAACTCATATTATTAGCCATATTATGCTTATATGATCGATAGAATGAGAATTACTATACTCACTACTCTTAGTATTATCACTCTAACTCATATTATTAGCCTTATTATGCTTATATGATCGATAGAACGACAATCACTATACTTATTACTCTTATTACTATCAATCTAACTCATATTATTAGCCATATTATGCTTATATGATCTATAGAACGAGAATTACTATACTCACTACTCTTAGTATTATCAATCTAACTCAAATTATTAGCCATATTATGGTTATATTATCGATAGAACGACAATTACTATACTTATTACTGTTATTATTATCAATCTAACTCATATTATTAGCCATATTATGCTTAAATGATCGATAGAATGAGAATTACTATACTTATTACTCTTATTATTATCAATCTAACTCATATTATTAGCCATATTATGCTTATATTATCGATAGAACGACAATTACTATACTTATTACTGTTATTATTATCAATCTAACTCATATTATTAGCCATATTATGCTTATATGATCGATAGAACGAGAATTACTATACTCACTACTCTTAGTATTATCAATCTAACTCATATTATTAGCCATATTATGCTTATATGATCGATAGAACGACAATTACTATACCTATTACTCCTATTATTATGAATCTAACTCATACTATTAACCATATTATGCCGATATGATCGATAGAACTGCAATTACTATACTCATTACTCTTATTATTATCAATCTAACTCATATTATTAGCCATATTATGCCTAAATGATCGATAGAATGAGAATTACTATACTCACTACTCTTAGTATTATCACTCTAACTCATATTATTAGCCATATTATGCTTATATGATCGAGAGAACGACAATTACTATACTTATTACTCTTATTATTATCAATCTAACTCATATTATTAGCCTTATTATGCTTATATGATCGATAGAACGACAATTACTGTAGTTATTACTCTTATTATTATCAATCTAACTCATATTATTAGCCATATTATGCTTATATGGTCGATAGAACGAGAATTACTATACTCACTACTCTTATTATTATCAATCTAACTCATATTATTAGCCATATTATGCTTATATGATCGAGAGAACGACAATTACTATACTTATTACTCTTATTATTATCAATCTAACTCATATTATTAGCCTTATTATGCTTATATGATCGATAGAACGACAAATACTATACTTATTACTCTTATTATTATCAATCTAACCCATATTATTAGCCATATTATGCTTATATGATCGATAGAACGAGAATTACTATACTCACTACTCTTATTATTATCAATCTAACTCATATTATTAGCCATATTATGCGTATATGATCGATAGAACGACAATTACTATACTTATTACTCTTATTATTATGAATCTAACTCATATTATTCACCATATTATGCCGATATGATCGATAGAACTACAATTACTATACTCATTACTCTTATTATTATCAATCTAACTCATATTATTAGCCATATTATGCTTATATGATCGATAGAATGAGAATTACTATACTCACTACTCTTAGTATTATCACTCTAACTCATATTATTAGCCTTATTATGCTTATATGATCGATAGAACGACAATCACTATACTTATTACTCTTATTACTATCAATCTAACTCATATTATTAGCCATATTATGCTTATATGATCTATAGAACGAGAATTACTATACTCACTACTCTTAGTATTATCAATCTAACTCATATTATTAGCCATATTATGGTTATATTATCGATAGAACGACAATTACTATACTTATTACTGTTATTATTATCAATCTAACTCATATTATTAGCCATATTATGCTTAAATGATCGATAGAATGAGAATTACTATACTCACTACTCTTAGTATTATCACTCTAACTCATATTATTAGCCATATTATGCTTATATGATCGAGAGAACGACAATTACTATACTTATTAGTCTTATTATTATCAATCTAACTCATATTATTAGCCTTATTATGCTTATATGATCGATAGAACGACAATTACTGTAGTTATTACTCTTATTATTATCAATCTAACTCATATTATTAGCCATATTATGCTTATATGATCGATAGAACGAGAATTACTATACTCACTACTCTTAGTATTATAAATCTAACTCATATTATTAGCCATATTATGCTTATATTATCGATAGAACGACAATTACTATACTTATTACTGTTATTATTATCAATCTAACTCATATTATTAGCCATATTATGCTTATATGATCGATAGAACGACAATTACTATACTTATTACTCTTATTATTATGAATCTATCTCATATTATTAACCATATTATGCCGATATGATCGATAGAACTACAGTTACTATAATCATTACTCTTATTATTATCAATCTAACTCATATTATTAGCCATTTTATGCTTATATGATCGATAGAACGAGAATTACTATACTCACTACTCTTAGTATTATCAATCTAACTCATATTATTAGCCATATTATGCTTATATGATCGATAGAACGACAATTACTATACTTATTACTCTTATTATTATCAATCTAACTCATATTATTAGCCATATTATGCTTATATGATCGATGGAACGAGAACTACTATACTCACTACTCTTAGTATTATCAATCTAACTCATATTATTAGCCATATTATGCTTATATTATCGATAGAACGACAATTACTATACTTATTACTCTTATTATTATCAATCTAACTCGTATTATTAGCCATATTATGCTTACATGATCGATAGAACGACAAATACTATACTTATTACTCTTATTATTATCAATCTATATCATATTGTTAGCCATATTATGCTTATATGATCGATAGAACGACAATTACTATACTTATTACTCTTATTATTATGAATCTAACTCATATTATTCACCATATTATGCCGATGTGATCGATAGAACTACAATTACTATACTCATTACTCTTATTATTATCAATCTAACTCATATTATTAGCCATATTATGCTTATATGATGGATAGAATGAGAATTACTATACTCACTACTCTTAGTATTATCACTCTAACTCATATTATTAGCCTTATTATGCTTATATGATCGATAGAACGACAATTACTATACTTATTACTCTTATTGCTATCAATCTAACTCATATTATTAGCCATATTATGCTTATATGATCGATAGAACGAGAATTACTATACTCACTACTCTTAGTATTATCAATCTAACTCATATTATTAGCCATATTATGGTTATATTATCGATAGAACGACAATTACTATACTTATTACTGTTATTATTATCAATCTAACTCATATTATTAGCCATATTATGCTTAAATGATCGATAGAATGAGAATTACTATACTCACTACTCTTAGTATTATCACTCTAACTCATATTATTAGCCATATTATGCTTATATGATCGAGAGAACGACAATTACTATACTTATTAGTCTTATTATTATCAATCTAACTCATATTATTAGCCTTATTATGCTTATATGATCGATAGAACGACAATTACTGTAGTTATTACTCTTATTATTATCAATCTAACTCATATTATTAGCCATATTATGCTTATATGATCGATAGAACGAGAATTACTATACTCACTACTCTTAGTATTATAAATCTAACTCATATTATTAGCCATATTATGCTTATATTATCGATAGAACGACAATTACTATACTTATTACTGTTATTATTATCAATCTAACTCATATTATTAGCCATATTATGCTTATATGATCGATAGAACGACAATTACTATACTTATTACTCTTATTATTATGAATCTATCTCATATTATTAACCATATTATGCCGATATGATCGATAGAACTACAGTTACTATAATCATTACTCTTATTATTATCAATCTAACTCATATTATTAGCCATTTTATGCTTATATGATCGATAGAACGAGAATTACTATACTCACTACTCTTAGTATTATCAATCTAACTCATATTATTAGCCATATTATGCTTATATGATCGATAGAACGACAATTACTATACTTATTACTCTTATTATTATCAATCTAACTCATATTATTAGCCATATTATGCTTATATGATCGATGGAACGAGAACTACTATACTCACTACTCTTAGTATTATCAATCTAACTCATATTATTAGCCATATTATGCTTATATTATCGATAGAACGACAATTACTATACTTATTACTCTTATTATTATCAATCTAACTCGTATTATTAGCCATATTATGCTTACATGATCGATAGAACGACAAATACTATACTTATTACTCTTATTATTATCAATCTATATCATATTGTTAGCCATATTATGCTTATATGATCGATAGAACGACAATTACTATACTTATTACTCTTATTATTATGAATCTAACTCATATTATTCACCATATTATGCCGATGTGATCGATAGAACTACAATTACTATACTCATTACTCTTATTATTATCAATCTAACTCATATTATTAGCCATATTATGCTTATATGATGGATAGAATGAGAATTACTATACTCACTACTCTTAGTATTATCACTCTAACTCATATTATTAGCCTTATTATGCTTATATGATCGATAGAACGACAATTACTATACTTATTACTCTTATTGCTATCAATCTAACTCATATTATTAGCCATATTATGCTTATATGATCGATAGAACGAGAATTACTATACTCACTACTCTTAGTATTATCAATCTAACTCATATTATTAGCCATATTATGGTTATATTATCGATAGAACGACAATTACTATACTTATTACTGTTATTATTATCAATCTAACTCATATTATTAGCCATATTATGCTTAAATGATCGATAGAATGAGAATTACTATACTCACTACTCTTAGTATTATCACTCTAACTCATATTATTAGCCATATTATGCTTATATGATCGATAGAACGACAATTACTATACTTATTACTCTTATTATTATCAATCTAACTCATATTATTAGCCATATTATGCTTATATGATCGATGGAACGAGAACTACTATACTCACTACTCTTAGTATTATCAATCTAACTCATATTATTAGCCATATTATGCTTATATTATCGATAGAACGACAATTACTATACTTATTACTGTTATTATTATCAATCTGACTCATATTATTACCCATATTATGCTTAAATGATCGATAGAACTACAATTACTATACTTATTACTCTTATTATTATCAATCTAACTCATATTATTAGCCATATTATGCTTATATGATCGATAGAACGACAAATACTATACTTATTACTCTTATTATTATCAATCTAACCCATATTATTAGCCATATTATGCTTATATGATCGATAGAACGAGAATTACTATACTCACTACTCTTAGTATTATCAATCTAACTCATATTATTAGCCATATTATGATTATATTATCGATAGAACGACAATTACTATACTTATTACTGTTATTATTATCAATCTAACTCATATTATTAGCCATATTATGCTTATATGATCGATAGAACGACAATTACTATACTCACTACTCTTAGTATTATCAATCTAACTCATATTATTAGCCATATTACGCTTATATTATCGATAGAACGACAATTACTATACTTATTACTGTTATTATTATCAATCTAACTCATATTATTAGCCATATTATGCTTAAATGATCGATAGAATGAGAATTACTATACTCACTACTCTTAGTATTATCACTCTAACTCATATTATTAGCCATATTATGCTTATATGATCGAGAGAACGACAATTACTATACTTATTACTCTTATTATTATCAATCTAACTCATATTATTAGCCTTATTATGCTTATATGATCGATAGAACGACAATTACTGTAGTTATTACTCTTATTATTATCAATCTAACTCATATTATTAGCCATATTATGCTTATATGATCGATAGAACGAGAATTACTATATTCACTACTCTTAGTATTATCAATCTAACTCATATTATTAGCCATATTATGCTTATATTATCGATAGAACGACAATTACTATACTTATTACTGTTATTATTATCAATCTAACTCATATTATTAGCCATATTATGCTTATATGATCGATAGAACGAGAATTACTATACTCACTACTCTTAGTATTATCAATCTAACTCATATTATTAGCCATATTATGCTTATATGATCGATAGAACGACAATTACTATACCTATTACTCTTATTATTATGAATCTAACTCATACTATTAACCATATTATTCCGATATGATCGATAGAACTGCAATTACTATACTCATTACTCTTATTATTATCAATCTAACTAATATTATTAGCCATATTATGCTTAAATGATCGATAGAATGAGAATTACTATACTCACTACTCTTAGTATTATCACTCTAACTCATATTATTAGCCATATTATGCTTATATGATCGAGAGAACGACAATTACTATACTCATTACTCTTATTATTATCAATCTAACTCATAGTATTAGCCATATTATGCTTATATGATCGATAGAACGAGAATTACTATACTCACTACTCTTAGTATTATCAATCTAACTCATATTATTAGCCATATTATGCTTATATGATCGATAGAACGACAATTACTATACTTATTACTCTTATTATTATCAATCTAACTCATATTATTAGCCATATTATGCTTAAATGATCGATAGAACGACAATTACTATACTTATTACTCTTATTATTATCAATCTAACTCGTATTATTAGCCATATTATGCTTACATGATCGATAGAACGACAAATACTATACTTATTACTCTTATTATTATCAATCTAACCCATATTATTAGCCATATTATGCTTATATGATCGATAGAACGAGAATTACTATACTCACTACTCTTAGTATTATCGATCTAACTCATATTATTAGCCATATTATGATTATATTATCGATAGAACGACAATTACTATACTTATTACTCTTATTACTATCAATCTAACTCATATTATTAGCCATATTATGCTTATATGATCGATAGAACGAGAATTACTATACTCACTACTCTTAGTATTATCAATCTAACTCATATTATTAGCCATATTATGGTTATATTATCGATAGAACGACAATTACTATACTTATTACTGTTATTATTATCAATCTAACTCATATTATTAGCCATATTATGCTTAAATGATCGATAGAATGAGAATTACTATACTCACTACTCTTAGTATTATCACTCTAACTCATATTATTAGCCATATTATGCTTATATGATCGAGAGAACGACAATTACTATACTTATTACTCTTATTATTATCAATCTAACTCATATTATTAGCCTTATTATGCTTATATGATCGATAGAACGACAATTACTGTAGTTATTACTCTTATTATTATCAATCTAACTCATATTATTAGCCATATTATGCTTATATGATCGATAGAACGAGAATTACTATATTCACTACTCTTAGTATTATCAATCTAACTCATATTATTAGCCATATTATGCTTATATTATCGATAGAACGACAATTACTATACTTATTACTGTTATTATTATCAATCTAACTCATATTATTAGCCATATTATGCTTATATGATCGATAGAACGAGAATTACTATACTCACTACTCTTAGTATTATCAATCTAACTCATATTATTAGCCATATTATGCTTATATGATCGATAGAACGACAATTACTATACCTATTACTCTTATTATTATGAATCTAACTCATACTATTAACCATATTATTCCGATATGATCGATAGAACTGCAATTACTATACTCATTACTCTTATTATTATCAATCTAACTAATATTATTAGCCATATTATGCTTAAATGATCGATAGAATGAGAATTACTATACTCACTACTCTTAGTATTATCACTCTAACTCATATTATTAGCCATATTATGCTTATATGATCGAGAGAACGACAATTACTATACTTATTACTCTTATTATTATCAATCTAACTCATATTATTAGCCTTATTATGCTTATATGATCGATAGAACGACAATTACTGTAGTTATTACTCTTATTATTATCAATCTAACTCATATTATTAGCCATATTATGCTTATATGATCGATAGAACGAGAATTACTATACTCACTACTCTTATTATTATCAATCTAACTCATATTATTAGCCATATTATGCTTATATGATCGATAGAACGAGAATTACTATACTCACTACTCTTAGTATTATCAATCTAACTCATATTATTAGCCATATTATGGTTATATTATCGATAGAACGACAATTACTATACTTATTACTGTTATTATTATCAATCTAACTCATATTATTAGCCATATTATGCTTAAATGATCGATAGAATGAGAATTACTATACTCACTACTCTTATTACTATCAATCTAACTCATATTATTAGCCATATTATGCTTATATGATCGATAGAACGAGAATTACTATACTCACTACTCTTAGTATTATCAATCTAACTCATATTATTAGCCATATTATGGTTATATTATCGATAGAACGACAATTACTATACTTATTACTGTTATTATTATCAATCTAACTCATATTATTAGCCATATTATGCTTAAATGATCGATAGAATGAGAATTACTATACTTATTACTCTTATTATTATCAATCTAACTCATATTATTAGCCATATTATGCTTATATTATCGATAGAACGACAATTACTATACTTATTACTGTTATTATTATCAATCTAACTCATATTATTAGCCATATTATGCTTATATGATCGATAGAACGAGAATTACTATACTCACTACTCTTAGTATTATCAATCTAACTCATATTATTAGCCATATTATGCTTATATGATCGATAGAACGACAATTACTATACCTATTACTCTTATTATTATGAATCTAACTCATACTATTAACCATATTATGCCGATATGATCGATAGAACTGCAATTACTATACTCATTACTCTTATTATTATCAATCTAACTCATATTATTAGCCATATTATGCTTAAATGATCGATAGAATGAGAATTACTATACTCACTACTCTTAGTATTATCACTCTAACTCATATTATTAGCCATATTATGCTTATATGATCGAGAGAACGACAATTACTATACTTATTACTCTTATTATTATCAATCTAACTCATATTATTAGCCTTATTATGCTTATATGATCGATAGAACGACAATTACTGTAGTTATCACTCTTATTATTATCAATCTAACTCATATTATTAGCCATATTATGCTTATATGATCGATAGAACGAGAATTACTATACTCACTACTCTTATTATTATCAATCTAACTCATATTATTAGCCATATTATGCTTATATGATCGAGAGAACGACAATTACTATACTTATTAGTCTTATTATTATCAATCTAACTCATATTATTAGCCTTATTATGCTTATATGATCGATAGAACGACAATTACTGTAGTTATTACTCTTATTATTATCAATCTAACCCATATTATTAGCCATATTATGCTTATATGATCGATAGAACGAGAATTACTATACTCACTACTCTTATTATTATCAATCTAACTCATATTATTAGCCATATTATGCTTATATGATCGATAGAACGACAATTACTATACTTATTACTCTTATTATTATGAATCTAACTCATATTATTCACCATATTATGCCGATATGATCGATAGAACTGCAATTACTATACTCATTACTCTTATTATTATCAATCTAACTCATATTATTAGCCATATTATGCTTATATGATCGATAGAATGAGAATTACTATACTCACTACTCTTAGTATTATCAATCTAACTCATATTATTAGCCATATTATGCTTATATGATCGATAGAACGAGAATTACTATACTCACTACTCTTATTATTATCAATCTAACTCATATTATTAGCCATATTATGCTTATATGATCGAGAGAACGACAATTACTATACTTATTACTCTTATTATTATCAATCTAACTCATATTATTAGCCTTATTATGCTTATATGATCGATAGAACGACAAATACTATACTTATTACTCTTATTATTATCAATCTAACCCATATTATTAGCCATATTATGCTTATATGATCGATAGAACGAGAATTACTATACTCACTACTCTTATTATTATCAATCTAACTCATATTATTAGCCATATTATGCTTATATGATCTATAGAACGAGAATTACTATACTCACTACTCTTAGTATTATCAATCTAACTCATATTATTAGCCATATTATGCTTATATGATCGATAGAACGAGAATTACTATACTCACTACTCTTATTATTATCAATCTAACTCATATTATTAGCCATATTATGCTTATATGATCGAGAGAACGACAATTACTATACTTATTACTCTTATTATTATCAATCTAACTCATATTATTAGCCTTATTATGCTTATATGATCGATAGAACGACAAATACTATACTTATTACTCTTATTATTATCAATCTAACCCATATTATTAGCCATATTATGCTTATATGATCGATAGAACGAGAATTACTATACTCACTACTCTTATTATTATCAATCTAACTCATATTATTAGCCATATTATGCTTATATGATCGATAGAACGACAATTACTATACTTATTACTCTTATTATTATGAATCTAACTCATATTATTCACCATATTATGCCGATATGATCGATAGAACTACAATTACTATACTCATTACTCTTATTATTATCAATCTAACTCATATTATTAGCCATATTATGCTTATATGATCGATAGAATGAGAATTACTATACTCACTACTCTTAGTATTATCACTCTAACTCATATTATTAGCCTTATTATGCTTATATGATCGATAGAACGACAATTACTATACTTATTACTCTTATTACTATCAATCTAACTCATATTATTAGCCATATTATGCTTATATGATCTATAGAACGAGAATTACTATACTCACTACTCTTAGTATTATCAATCTAACTCATATTATTAGCCATATTATGGTTATATTATCGATAGAACGACAATTACTATACTTATTACTGTTATTATTATCAATCTAACTCATATTATTAGCCATATTATGCTTAAATGATCGATAGAATGAGAATTACTATACTCACTACTCTTAGTATTATCAATCTAACTCATATTATTAGCCATATTATGCTTATATGATCGAGAGAACGACAATTACTATACTTATTACACTTATTATTATCAATCTAACTCATATTATTAGCCTTATTATGCTTATATGATCGATAGAACGACAAATACTATACTTATTACTCTTATTATTATCAATCTAACCCATATTATTAGCCATATTATGCTTATATGATCGATAGAACGAGAATTACTATACTCACTACTCTTATTATTATCAATCTAACTCATATTATTAGCCATATTATGCTTATATGATCGATAGAACGACAATTACTATACTTATTACTCTTATTATTATGAATCTAACTCATATTATTCACCATATTATGCCGATATGATCGATAGAACTACAATTACTATACTCATTACTCTTATTATTATCAATCTAACTCATATTATTAGCCATATTATGCTTATATGATCGATAGAATGAGAATTACTATACTCACTACTCTTAGTATTATCACTCTAACTCATATTATTAGCCTTATTATGCTTATATGATCGATAGAACGACAATTACTATACTTATTACTCTTATTACTATCAATCTAACTCATATTATTAGCCATATTATGCTTATATGATCTATAGAACGAGAATTACTATACTCACTACTCTTAGTATTATCAATCTAACTCATATTATTAGCCATATTATGGTTATATTATCGATAGAACGACAATTACTATACTTATTACTGTTATTATTATCAATCTAACTCATATTATTAGCCATATTATGCTTAAATGATCGATAGAATGAGAATTACTATACTCACTACTCTTAGTATTATCACTCTAACTCATATTATTAGCCATATTATGCTTATATGATCGAGAGAACGACAATTACTATACTTATTAGTCTTATTATTATCAATCTAACTCATATTATTAGCCTTATTATGCTTATATGATCGATAGAACGACAATTACTGTAGTTATTACTCTTATTATTATCAATCTAACCCATATTATTAGCCATATTATGCTTATATGATCGATAGAACGAGAATTACTATACTCACTACTCTTATTATTATCAATCTAACTCATATTATTAGCCATATTATGCTTATATGATCGATAGAACGGCAATTACTATACTTATTACTCTTATTATTATGAATCTAACTCATATTATTCACCATATTATGCCGATATGATCGATAGAACTACAATTACTATACTCATTACTCTTATTATTATCAATCTAACTCATATTATTAGCCATATTATGCTTATATGATCGATAGAATGAGAATTACTATACTCACTACTCTTAGTATTATCACTCTAACTCATATTATTAGCCTTATTATGCTTATATGATCGATAGAACGACAATTACTATACTTATTACTCTTATTACTATCAATCTAACTCATATTATTAGCCATATTATGCTTATATGATCTATAGAACGAGAATTACTATACTCACTACTCTTAGTATTATCAATCTAACTCATATTATTAGCCATATTATGGTTATATTATCGATAGAACGACAATTACTATACTTATTACTGTTATTATTATCAATCTAACTCATATTATTAGCCATATTATGCTTAAATGATCGATAGAATGAGAATTACTATACTCACTACTCTTAGTATTATCACTCTAACTCATATTATTAGCCATATTATGCTTATATGATCGAGAGAACGACAATTACTATACTTATTAGTCTTATTATTATCAATCTAACTCATATTATTAGCCTTATTATGCTTATATGATCGATAGAACGACAATTACTGTAGTTATTACTCTTATTATTATCAATCTAACTCATATTATTAGCCATATTATGCTTATATGATCGATAGAACGAGAATTACTATACTCACTACTCTTAGTATTATCAATCTAACTCATATTATTAGCCATATTATGCTTATATTATCGATAGAACGACAATTACTATACTTATTACTGTTATTATTATCAATCTAACTCATATTATTAGCCATATTATGCTTATATGATCGATAGAACGACAATTACTATACTTATTACTCTTATTATTATAAATCTAACTCATATTATTAACCTTATTATGCCGATATGATCGATAGAACTACAATTACTATACTCATTACTCTTATTATTATCAATCTAACTCATATTATTAGCCATATTATGCTTATATGATCGATAGAACGAGAATTACTATACTCACTACTCTTAGTATTATCAATCTAACTCATATTATTAGCCATATTATGCTTATATGATCGATAGAACGACAATTACTATACTTATTACTCTTATTATTATCAATCTAACTCATATTATTAGCCATATTATGCTTATATGATCGATGGAACGAGAACTACTATACTCACTACTCTTAGTATTATCAATCTAACTCATATTATTAGCCATATTATGCTTATATTATCGATAGAACGACAATTACTATACTTATAACTGTTATTATTATCAATCTGACTCATATTATTACCCATATTATGCTTAAATGATCGATAGAACGACAATTACTATACTTATTACTCTTATTATTATCAATCTATATCATATTATTGGCCATATTATGCTTATATGATCGATAGAACGACAATTACTATACTTATTACTCTTATTATTATGAATCTAACTGATATTATTCACCATATTATGCCGATATGATCGATAGAACTACAATTACTATACTCATTACTCTTATTATTATCAATCTAACTCATATTATTAGCCATATTATGCTTATATGATCGATAGAATGAGAATTACTATACTCACTACTCTTAGTATTATCACTCTAACTCATATTATTAGCCTTATTATGCTTATATGATCGATAGAACGACAATTACTATACTTATTACTCTTATTACTATCAATCTAACTCATATTATTAGCCATATTATGCTTATATGATCGATAGAACGAGAATTACTATACTCACTACTCTTAGTATTATCAATCTAACTCATATTATTAGCCATATTATGGTTATATTATCGATAGAATGAGAATTACTATACTCACTACTCTTAGTATTATCACTCTAACTCATATTATTAGCCATATTATGCTTATATGATCGAGAGAACGACAATTACTATACTTATTACTCTTATTATTATCAATCTAACTCATATTATTAGCCTTATTATGCTTATATGATCGATAGAACGACAATTACTGTAGTTATTACTCTTATTATTATCAATCTAACTCATATTATTAGCCATATTATGCTTATATGATCGATAGAACGAGAATTACTATACTCACTACTCTTATTATTATCAATCTAACTCATATTATTAGCCATATTATGCTTATATGATCGAGAGAACGACAATTACTATACTTATTACTCTTATTATTATCAATCTAACTCATATTATTAGCCTTATTATGCTTATATGATCGATAGAACGACAAATACTATACTTATTACTCTTATTATTATCAATCTAACCCATATTATTAGCCATATTATGCTTATATGATCGATAGAACGAGAATTACTATACTCACTACTCTTATTATTATCAATCTAACTCATATTATTAGCCATATTATGCGTATATGATCGATAGAACGACAATTACTATACTTATTACTCTTATTATTATGAATCTAACTCATATTATTCACCATATTATGCCGATATGATCGATAGAACTACAATTACTATACTCATTACTCTTATTATTATCAATCTAACTCATATTATTAGCCATATTATGCTTATATGATCGATAGAATGAGAATTACTATACTCACTACTCTTAGTATTATCACTCTAACTCATATTATTAGCCTTATTATGCTTATATGATCGATAGAACGACAATCACTATACTTATTACTCTTATTACTATCAATCTAACTCATATTATTAGCCATATTATGCTTATATGATCTATAGAACGAGAATTACTATACCCACTACTCTTAGTATTATCAATCTAACTCATATTATTAGCCATATTATGGTTATATTATCGATAGAACGACAATTACTATACTTATTACTGTTATTATTATCAATCTAACTCATATTATTAGCCATATTATGCTTAAATGATCGATAGAATGAGAATTACTATACTCACTACTCTTAGTATTATCACTCTAACTCATATTATTAGCCATATTATGCTTATATGATCGAGAGAACGACAATTACTATACTTATTAGTCTTATTATTATCAATCTAACTCATATTATTAGCCTTATTATGCTTATATGATCGATAGAACGACAATTACTGTAGTTATTACTCTTATTATTATCAATCTAACTCATATTATTAGCCATATTATGCTTATATGATCGATAGAACGAGAATTACTATACTCACTACTCTTAGTATTATCAATCTAACTCATATTATTAGCCATATTATGCGTATATTATCGATAGAACGACAATTACTATACTTATTACTGTTATTATTATCAATCTAACTCATATTATTAGCCATATTATGCTTATATGATCGATAGAACGACAATTACTATACTTATTACTCTTATTATTATAAATCTAACTCATATTATTAACCTTATTATGCCGATATGATCGATAGAACTACAATTACTATACTCATTACTCTTATTATTATCAATCTAACTCATATTATTAGCCATATTATGCTTATATGATCGATAGAACGAGAATTACTATACTCACTACTCTTAGTATTATCAATCTAACTCATATTATTAGCCATATTATGCTTATATGATCGATAGAACGACAATTACTATACTTATTACTCTTATTATTATCAATCTAACTCATATTATTAGCCATATTATGCTTATATGATCGATGGAACGAGAACTACTATACTCACTACTCTTAGTATTATCAATCTAACTCATATTATTAGCCATATTATGCTTATATTATCGATAGAACGACAATTACTATACTTATAACTGTTATTATTATCAATCTGACTCATATTATTACCCATATTATGCTTAAATGATCGATAGAACGACAATTACTATACTTATTACTCTTATTATTATCAATCTATATCATATTATTGGCCATATTATGCTTATATGATCGATAGAACGACAATTACTATACTTATTACTCTTATTATTATGAATCTAACTGATATTATTCACCATATTATGCCGATATGATCGATAGAACTACAATTACTATACTCATTACTCTTATTATTATCAATCTAACTCATATTATTAGCCATATTATGCTTATATGATCGATAGAATGAGAATTACTATACTCACTACTCTTAGTATTATCACTCTAACTCATATTATTAGCCTTATTATGCTTATATGATCGATAGAACGACAATTACTATACTTATTACTCTTATTACTATCAATCTAACTCATATTATTAGCCATATTATGCTTATATGATCGATAGAACGAGAATTACTATACTCACTACTCTTAGTATTATCAATCTAACTCATATTATTAGCCATATTATGGTTATATTATCGATAGAATGGGAATTACTATACTCACTACTCTTAGTATTATCACTCTAACTCATATTATTAGCCATATTATGCTTATATGATCGAGAGAACGACAATTACTATACTTATTACTCTTATTATTATCAATCTAACTCATATTATTAGCCTTATTATGCTTATATGATCGATAGAACGACAATTACTGTAGTTATTACTCTTATTATTATCAATCTAACTCATATTATTAGCCATATTATGCTTATATGATCGATAGAACGAGAATTACTATACTCACTACTCTTATTATTATCAATGTAACTCATATTATTAGCCATATTATGCTTATATGATCGAGAGAACGACAATTACCATACTTATTACTCTTATTATTATCAATCTAACTCATATTATTAGCCTTATTATGCTTATATGATCGATAGAACGACAAATACTATACTTATTACTCCTATTATTATCAATCTAACCCATATTATTAGCCATATTATGCTTATATGATCGATAGAACGAGAATTACTATACTCACTACTCTTATTATTATCAATCTAACTCATATTATTAGCCATATTATGCTTATATGATCGATAGAACGACAATTACTATACTTATTACTCTTATTATTATGAATCTAACTCATATTATTCACCATATTATGCCGATATGATCGATAGAACTACAATTACTATACTCATTACTCTTATTATTATCAATCTAACTCATATTATTAGCCATATTATGCTTATATGATCGATAGAATGAGAATTACTATACTCACTACTCTTAGTATTATCACTCTAACTCATATTATTAGCCTTATTATGCTTATATGATCGATAGAACGACAATTACTATACTTATTACTCTTATTACTATCAATCTAACTCATATTATTAGCCATATTATGCTTATATGATCTATAGAACGAGAATTACTATACTCACTACTCTCAGTATTATCAATCTAACTCATATTATTAGCCATATTATGGTTATATTATCGATAGAACGACAATTACTATACTTATTACTGTTATTATTATCAATCTAACTCATATTATTAGCCATATTATGCTTAAATGATCGATAGAACGACAATTACTATACTCACTACTCTTAGTATTATCAATCTAACTCATATTATTAGCCATATTATGCTTATATGATCGAGAGAACGACAATTACTATACTTATTACTCTTATTATTATCAATCTAACTCATATTATTAGCCTTATTATGCTTATATGATCGATAGAACGAGAATTACTATACTCACTACTCTTATTATTATCAATCTAACTCATATTATTACCCATATTATGCTTATATGATCGGGAGAACGACAATTACTATACTTATTACTCTTATTATTATCAATCTAACTCATATTATTAGCCTTATTATGCTTATATGATCGATAGAACGACAAAGACTATACTTATTACTCTTATTATTATCAATCTAACCCATATTATTAGCCATATTATGCTTATATGATCGATAGAACGAGAATTACTATACTCACTACTCTTATTATTATCAATCTAACTCATATTATTAGCCATATTATGCTTATATGATCGATAGAACGACAATTACTATACTTATTACTCTTATTATTATGAATCTAACTCATATTATTCACCATATTATGCCGATATGATCGATAGAACTACAATTACTATACTCATTACTCTTATTATTATCAATCTAACTCATATTATTAGCCATATTATGCTTATATGATCGATAGAATGAGAATTACTATACTCACTACTCTTAGTATTATCACTCTAACTCATATTATTAGCCTTATTATGCTTATATGATCGGTAGAACGACAAATTACTATACTTATTACTCTTATTACTATCAATCTAACTCATATTATTAGCCATATTATGCTTATATGATCGATAGAACGACAATTACTATACTTATTACTCTTATTATTATGAATCTAACTCATATTATTCACCATATTATGCCGATATGATCGATAGAACTACAATTACTATACTCATTACTCTTATTATTATCAATCTAACTCATATTATTAGCCATATTATGCTTATATGATCGATAGAATGAGAATTACTATACTCACTACTCTTAGTATTATCACTCTAACTCATATTATTAGCCTTATTATGCTTATATGATCGATAGAACGACAATTACTATACTTATTACTCTTATTACTATCAATCTAACTCATATTATTAGCCATATTATGCTTATATGATCTATAGAACGAGAATTACTATACTCACTACTCTCAGTATTATCAATCTAACTCATATTATTAGCCATATTATGGTTATATTATCGATAGAACGACAATTACTATACTTATTACTGTTATTATTATCAATCTAACTCATATTATTAGCCATATTATGCTTCAATGATCGATAGAACGACAATTACTATACTCACTACTCTTAGTATTATCAATCTAACTCATATTATTAGCCATATTATGCTTATATGATCGAGAGAACGACAATTACTATACTTATTACTCTTATTATTATCAATCTAACTCATATTATTAGCCTTATTATGCTTATATGATCGATAGAACGAGAATTACTATACTCACTACTCTTATTATTATCAATCTAACTCATATTATTACCCATATTATGCTTATATGATCGAGAGAACGACAATTACTATACTTATTACTCTTATTATTATCAATCTAACTCATATTATTAGCCTTATTATGCTTATATGATCGATAGAACGACAAAGACTATACTTATTACTCTTATTATTATCAATCTAACCCATATTATTAGCCATATTATGCTTATATGATCGATAGAACGAGAATTACTATACTCACTACTCTTATTATTATCAATCTAACTCATATTATTAGCCATATTATGCTTATATGATCGATAGAACGACAATTACTATACTTATTACTCTTATTATTATGAATCTAACTCATATTATTCACCATATTATGCCGATATGATCGATAGAACTACAATTACTATACTCATTACTCTTATTATTATCAATCTAACTCATATTATTAGCCATATTATGCTTATATGATCGATAGAATGAGAATTACTATACTCACTACTCTTAGTATTATCACTCTAACTCATATTATTAGCCTTATTATGCTTATATGATCGGTAGAACGACAATTACTATACTTATTACTCTTATTACTATCAATCTAACTCATATTATTAGCCATATTATGCTTATATGATCTATAGAACGAGAATTACTATACTCACTACTCTTAGTATTATCAATCTAACTCATATTATTAGCCATATTATGGTTATATTATCGATAGAACGACAATTACTATACTTATTACTGTTATTATTATCAATCTGACTCATATTATTACCCATATTATGCTTAAATGATCGATAGAACGACAATTACTATACTTATTACTCTTATTATTATCAATCTATATCATATTATTAGCCATATTATGCTTATATGATCGATAGAACGACAATTACTATACTTATTACTCTTATTATTATGAATCTAACTCATATTATTCACCATATTATGCCGATATGATCGATAGAACTACAATTACTATACTCATTACTCTTATTATTATCAATCTAACACATATTATTAGCCATATTATGCTTATATGATCGATAGAATGAGAATTACTATACTCACTACTCTTAGTATTATCACTCTAACTCATATTATTAGCCTTATTATGCTTATATGATCGATAGAACGACAATTACTATACTTATTACTCTTATTACTATCAATCTAACTCATATTATTAGCCATATTATGCTTATATGATCGATAGAACGAGAATTACTATACTCACTACTCTTAGTATTATCAATCTAACTCATATTATTAGCCATATTATGGTTATATTATCGATAGAACGACAATTACGATACTTATTACTGTTATTATTATCAATCTAACTCATATTATTAGCCATATTATGCTTAAATGATCGATAGAATGAGAATTACTATACTCACTACTCTTAGTATTATCACTCTAACTCATATTATTAGCCATATTATGCTTATATGATCGAGAGAACGACAATTACTATACTTATTAGTCTTATTATTATCAATCTAACTCATATTATTAGCCTTATTATGCTTATATGATCGATAGAACGACAATTACTGTAGTTATTACTCTTATTATTATCAATCTAACTCATATTATTAGCCATATTATGCTTATATGATCGATAGAACGAGAATTACTATACTCACTACTCTTAGTATTATCAATCTAACTCATACTATTAGCCATATTATGCTTATACTATCGATAGAACGACAATTACTATACTTATTACTGTTATTATTATCAATCTAACTCATATTATTAGCCATATTATGCTTATATGATCGATAGAACGACAATTACTATACTTATTACTCTTATTATTATGAATCTAACTCATATTATTAACCTTATTATGCCGATATGATCGATAGAACTACAATTACTATACTCATTACTCTTATTATTATCAATCTAACTCATATTATTAGCCATATTATGCTTATATGATCGATAGAACGAGAATTACTATACTGACTACTCTTAGTATTATCAATCTAACTCATATTATTAGCCATATTATGCTTATATGATCGATAGAACGACAATTACTATACTTATTACTCTTATTATTATCAATCTAACTCATATTATTAGCCATATTATGCTTATATGATCGATGGAACGAGAACTACTATACTCACTACTCTTAGTATTATCAATCTAACTCATATTATTAGCCATATTATGCTTATATTATCGATAGAACGACAATTACTATACTTATTACTGTTATTATTATCAATCTGACTCATATTATTACCCATATTATGCTTAAATGATCGATAGAACGACAATTACTATACTTATTACTCTTATTATTATCAATCTATATCATATTATTAGCCATATTATGCTTATATGATCGATAGAACGACAATTACTATACTTATTACTCTTATTATTATGAATCTAACTCATATTATTCACCATATTATGCCGATATGATCGATAGAACTACAATTACTATACTCATTACTCTTATTATTATCAATCTAACTCATATTATTAGCCATATTATGCTTATATGATCGATAGAATGAGAATTACTATACTCACTACTCTTAGTATTATCACTCTAACTCATATTATTAGCCTTATTATGCTTATATGATCGATAGAACGACAATTACTATACTTATTACTCTTATTACTATCAATCTAACTCATATTATTAGCCATATTATGCTTATATGATCGATAGAACGAGAATTACTATACTCACTACTCTTAGTATTATCAATCTAACTCATATTATTAGCCATATTATGGTTATATTATCGATAGAACGACAATTACTATACTTATTACTGTTATTATTATCAAGCTAACTCATATTATTAGCCATATTATGCTTAAATGATCGATAGAATGAGAATTACTATACTCACTACTCTTAGTATTATCACTCTAACTCATATTATTAGCCATATTATGCTTATATGATCGAGAGAACGACAATTACTATACTTATTAGTCTTATTATTATCAATCTAACTCATATTATTAGCCTTATTATGCTTATATGATCGATAGAACGACAATTACTGTAGTTATTACTCTTATTATTATCAATCTAACTCATATTATTAGCCATATTATGCTTATATGATCGATAGAACGAGAATTACTATACTCACTACTCTTAGTATTATCAATCTAACTCATATTATTAGCCATATTATGCTTATATTATCGATAGAACGACAATTACTATACTTATTACTGTTATTATTATCAATCTAACTCATATTATTAGCCATATTATGCTTATATGATCGATAGAACGACAATTACTATACTTATTACTCTTATTATTATGAATCTAACTCATATTACTAACCATATTATGCTTATATGATCGATAGAACGACAATTACTATACTTATTACTCTTATTATTATGAATCTAACTCATATTATTAACCATATTATGCCGATATGATCGATAGAACTACAATTACTATACGACTTACTCTTATTATTATCAATCTAACTCATATTATTAGCCATATTATGCTTAAATGATCGATAGAACGACAATTACTATACTTATTACTCTTATTATTATCAATCTAACTCGTATTATTAGCCATATTATGCTTACATGATCGATAGAACGACAAATACTATACTTATTACTCTTATTATTATCAATCTATATCATATTATTAGCCATATTATGCTTATATGATCGATAGAACGACAATTACTATACTCACTACTCTTAGTATTATCAATCTAACTCATATTATTAGCCATATTATGCTTATATTATCGAAGAACGACAGTTACTATACTTATTACTGTTATTATTATCAATCTAACTCATATTATTAGCCATATTATGCTTATATGATCGATAGAATGAGAATTACTATACTCACTACTCTCAGTATTATCACTCTAACTCATATTATTAGCCTTATTATGCTTATATGATCGATAGAACGACAATTACTGTAGTTATTACTCTTATTATTATCAATCTAACTCATATTATTAGCCATATTATGCTTATATGATCGATAGAACGAGAATTACTATACTCACTACTCTTAGTATTATCAATCTAACTCATATTATTAGCCATATTATGGTTATATTATCGATAGAACGACAATTACTATACTTATTACTGTTATTATCATCAATCTAACTCATATTATTAGCCATATTATGCTTAAATGATCGATAGAATGAGAATTACAATACTCACTACTCTTAGTATTATCACTCTAACTCATATTATTAGCCATATTATGCTTATATGATCGAGAGAACGACAATTACTATACTTATTACTCTTATTATTATCAATCTAACTCATATTATTAGCCTTATTATGCTTATATGATCGATAGAACGACAATTACTGTAGTTATTACTCTTATTATTATCAATCTAACTCATATTATTAGCCATATTATGCTTATATGATCGATAGAACGAGAATTACTATACTCACTACTCTTAGTATTATCAATCTAACTCATATTATTAGCCATATTATGCTTATATTATCGATAGAACGACAATTACTATACTTATTACTGTTATTATTATCAATCTAACTCATATTATTAGCCATATTATGCTTATATGATCGATAGAACGAGAATTACTATACTCACTACTCTTAGTATTATCAATCTAACTCATATTATTAGCCATATTATGCTTATATGATCGATAGAACGACAATTACTATACTTATTACTCTTATTATTATGAATCTAACTCATATTATTAACCATATTATGCCGATATGATCGATAGAACTACAATTACTATACTCATTACTCTTATTATTATCAATCTAACTCATATTATTAGCCATATTATGCTTATATGATGGATAGAACGAGAATTACTATACTCACTACTCTTAGTATTATCAATCTAACTCATATTATTAGCCATATTATGCTTATATTATCGATAGAACGACAATTACTATACTTATTACTGTTATTATTATCAATCTAACTCATATTATTAGCCATATTATGCTTAAATGATCGATAGAACGACAATTACTATACTTATTACTCTTATTATTATCAATCTAACTCGTATTATTAGCCATATTATGCTTACATGATCGATAGAACGACAAATACTATACTTATTACTCTTATTATTATCAATCTATATCATATTATTAGCCATATTATGCTTATATGATCGATATAACGACAATTACTATACTCACTACTCTTAGTATTATCAATCTAACTCATATTATTAGCCATATTATGCTTATATTATCGAAGAACGACAGTTACTATACTTATTACTGTTATTATTATCAATCTAACTCATATTATTAGCCATATTATGCTTATATGATCGATAGAATGAGAATTACTATACTCACTACTCTCAGTATTATCACTCTAACTCATATTATTAGCCTTATTATGCTTATATGATCGATAGAACGACAATTACTGTAGTTATTACTCTTATTATTATCAATCTAACTCATATTATTAGCCATATTATGCTTATATGATCGATAGAACGAGAATTACTATACGCACTACTCTTAGTATTATCAATCTAACTCATATTACTAGCCATATTATGGTTATATTATCGATAGAACGACAATTACTATACTTATTACTGTTATTTTTATCAATCTAACTCATATTATTAGCCATATTATGCTTAAATGATCGATAGATCTACAATTACTATACCCATTACTCTTATTATTATCAATCTAACTCATATTATTAGCCATATTATGCTTATATGATCGATAGAACGAGAACTACTATACTCACTACTCTTAGTATTATCAATCTAACTCATATTATTAGCCATATTATGCTTATATTATCGATAGAACGACAATTACTATACTTATTACTGTTATTATTATCAATCTGACTCATATTATTACCCATATTATGCTTAAATGATCGATAGAACGACAATTACTATACTTATTACTGTTATTATTATCAATCTAACTCATATTATTAGCCATATTATGCTTAAATGATCGATAGATCTACAATTACTATACTCATTACTCTTATTATTATCAATCTAACTCATATTATTAGCCATATTATGCTTATATGATCGATAGAACGAGAATTACTATACTCACTACTCTTAGTATTATCAATCTAACTCATATTATTAGCCATATTATGCTTATATGATCGATAGAACGAGAATTACTATACTCACTACTCTTAGTATTATCAATCTAACTCATATTATTAGCCATATTATGCTTATATGATCGATAGAACGACAATTACTATACTTATTACTCTTATTATTATCAATCTAACTCATATTATTAGCCATATTATGCTTATATGATCGATAGAACGAGAACTACTATACTCACTACTCTTAGTATTATCAATCTAACTCATATTATTAGCTATATTATGCTTATATTATCGATAGAACGACAATTACTATACTTATTACTGTTATTATTATCAATCTGACTCATATTATTACCCATATTATGCTTAAATGATCGATAGAACGACAATTACTATACTTATTACTGTTATTATTATCAATCTAACTCATATTATTAGCCATATTATGCTTAAATGATCGATAGAATGAGAATTACTATACTCACTACTCTTAGTATTATCACTCTAACTCATATTATTAGCCTTATTATGCTTATATGATCGATAGAACGACAATTACTATACTTATTACTCTTATTACTATCAATCTAACTCATATTATTAGCCATATTATGCTTATATGATCGATAGAACGAGAATTACTATACTCACTACTCTTAGTATTATCAATCTAACTCATATTATTAGCCATATTATGCTTATATGATCGATAGAACGACAATTACTATACTTATTACTGTTGTTATTATCAATCTAACTCATATTAATAGCCATATTATGCTTAAATGATCGATAGAATGAGAATTACAATACTCACTACTCTTAGTATTATCACTCTAACTCATATTATTAGCCATATTATGCTTATATGATCGAGAGAACGACAATTACTATACTTATTACTCTTATTATTATCAATCTAACTCATATTATTAGCCTTATTATGCTTATATGATCGATAGAACGACAATTACTGTAGTTATTACTCTTATTACTATCAATCTAACTCATATTATTAGCCATATTATGCTTATATGATCGATAGAACGAGAATTACTATACTCACTACTCTTAGTATTATCAATCTAACTCATATTATTAGCCATATTATGGTTATATTATCGATAGAACGACAATTACTATACTTATTACTGTTATTATTATCAATCTAACTCATATTAATAGCCATATTATGCTTAAATGATCGATAGAATGAGAATTACTATACTCACTACTCTTAGTATTATCACTCTAACTCATATTATTAGCCATATTATGCTTATATGATCGAGAGAACGACAATTACTATACTTATTACTCTTATTATTATCAATCTAACTCATATTATTAGCCTTATTATGCTTATATGATCGATAGAACGACAATTACTGTAGTTATTACTCTTATTATTATCAATCTAACTCATATTATTAGCCATATTATGCTTATATGATCGATAGAACGAGAATTACTATACTCACTACTCTTAGTAGTATCAATCTAACTCATATTACTAGCCATATTATGGTTATATTATCGATAGAACGACAATTACTATACTTATTACTGTTATTATTATCAATCTAACTCATATTATTAGCCATATTATGCTTATATGATCGATAGAACGAGAATTACTATACTCACTACTCTTAGTATTATCAATCTAACTCATATTATTAGCCATATTATGCTTATATGATCGATAGAACGACAATTACTATACTTATTACTCTTATTATTATGAATCTAACTCATATTATTAACCATATTATGCCGATATGATCGATAGAACTACAATTACTATACTCATTACTCTTATTATTATCAATCTAACTCATATTATTAGCCATATTATGCTTATATGATGGATAGAACGAGAATTACTATACTCACTACTCTTAGTATTATCAATCTAACTCATATTATTAGCCATATTATGCTTATATTATCGATAGAACGACAATTACTATACTTATTACTGTTATTATTATCAATCTAACTCATATTATTAGCCATATTATGCTTAAATGATCGATAGAACGACAATTACTATACTTATTACTCTTATTATTATCAATCTAACTCGTATTATTAGCCATATTATGCTTACATGATCGATAGAACGACAAATACTATACTTATTACTCTTATTATTATCAATCTATATCATATTATTAGCCATATTATGCTTATATGATCGATATAACGACAATTACTATACTCACTACTCTTAGTATTATCAATCTAACTCATATTATTAGCCATATTATGCTTATATTATCGAAGAACGACAGTTACTATACTTATTACTGTTATTATTATCAATCTAACTCATATTATTAGCCATATTATGCTTATATGATCGATAGAATGAGAATTACTATACTCACTACTCTCAGTATTATCACTCTAACTCATATTATTAGCCTTATTATGCTTATATGATCGATAGAACGACAATTACTGTAGTTATTACTCTTATTATTATCAATCTAACTCATATTATTAGCCATATTATGCTTATATGATCGATAGAACGAGAATTACTATACGCACTACTCTTAGTATTATCAATCTAACTCATATTACTAGCCATATTATGGTTATATTATCGATAGAACGACAATTACTATACTTATTACTGTTATTTTTATCAATCTAACTCATATTATTAGCCATATTATGCTTAAATGATCGATAGATCTACAATTACTATACCCATTACTCTTATTATTATCAATCTAACTCATATTATTAGCCATATTATGCTTATATGATCGATAGAACGAGAACTACTATACTCACTACTCTTAGTATTATCAATCTAACTCATATTATTAGCCATATTATGCTTATATTATCGATAGAACGACAATTACTATACTTATTACTGTTATTATTATCAATCTGACTCATATTATTACCCATATTATGCTTAAATGATCGATAGAACGACAATTACTATACTTATTACTGTTATTATTATCAATCTAACTCATATTATTAGCCATATTATGCTTAAATGATCGATAGATCTACAATTACTATACTCATTACTCTTATTATTATCAATCTAACTCATATTATTAGCCATATTATGCTTATATGATCGATAGAACGAGAATTACTATACTCACTACTCTTAGTATTATCAATCTAACTCATATTATTAGCCATATTATGCTTATATGATCGATAGAACGAGAATTACTATACTCACTACTCTTAGTATTATCAATCTAACTCATATTATTAGCCATATTATGCTTATATGATCGATAGAACGACAATTACTATACTTATTACTCTTATTATTATCAATCTAACTCATATTATTAGCCATATTATGCTTATATGATCGATAGAACGAGAACTACTATACTCACTACTCTTAGTATTATCAATCTAACTCATATTATTAGCTATATTATGCTTATATTATCGATAGAACGACAATTACTATACTTATTACTGTTATTATTATCAATCTGACTCATATTATTACCCATATTATGCTTAAATGATCGATAGAACGACAATTACTATACTTATTACTGTTATTATTATCAATCTAACTCATATTATTAGCCATATTATGCTTAAATGATCGATAGAATGAGAATTACTATACTCACTACTCTTAGTATTATCACTCTAACTCATATTATTAGCCTTATTATGCTTATATGATCGATAGAACGACAATTACTATACTTATTACTCTTATTACTATTAATCTAACTCATATTATTAGCCATATTATGCTTATATGATCGATAGAACGAGAATTACTATACTCACTACTCTTAGTATTATCAATCTAACTCATATTATTAGCCATATTATGCTTATATGATCGATAGAACGACAATTACTATACTTATTACTGTTGTTATTATCAATCTAACTCATATTAATAGCCATATTATGCTTAAATGATCGATAGAATGAGAATTACAATACTCACTACTCTTAGTATTATCACTCTAACTCATATTATTAGCCATATTATGCTTATATGATCGAGAGAACGACAATTACTATACTTATTACTCTTATTATTATCAATCTAACTCATATTATTAGCCTTATTATGCTTATATGATCGATAGAACGACAATTACTGTAGTTATTACTCTTATTACTATCAATCTAACTCATATTATTAGCCATATTATGCTTATATGATCGATAGAACGAGAATTACTATACTCACTACTCTTAGTATTATCAATCTAACTCATATTATTAGCCATATTATGGTTATATTATCGATAGAACGACAATTACTATACTTATTACTGTTATTATTATCAATCTAACTCATATTAATAGCCATATTATGCTTAAATGATCGATAGAATGAGAATTACTATACTCACTACTCTTAGTATTATCACTCTAACTCATATTATTAGCCATATTATGCTTATATGATCGAGAGAACGACAATTACTATACTTATTACTCTTATTATTATCAATCTAACTCATATTATTAGCCTTATTATGCTTATATGATCGATAGAACGACAATTACTGTAGTTATTACTCTTATTATTATCAATCTAACTCATATTATTAGCCATATTATGCTTATATGATCGATAGAACGAGAATTACTATACTCACTACTCTTAGTAGTATCAATCTAACTCATATTACTAGCCATATTATGGTTATATTATCGATAGAACGACAATTACTATACTTATTACTGTTATTATTATCAATCTAACTCATATTATTAGCCATATTATGCTTATATGATCGATAGAACGAGAATTACTATACTCACTACTCTTAGTATTATCAATCTAACTCATATTATTAGCCATATTATGCTTATATTATCGATAGAACGACAATTACTATACTTATTACTGTTATTATTATCAATCTAACTCATATTATTAGCCATATTATGCTTATATGATCGATAGAACGAGAATTACTATACTCACTACTCTTAGTATTATCAATCTAACTCATATTATTAGCCATATTATGCTTATATGATCGATAGAACGACAATTACTATACTTATTACTCTTATTATTATGAATCTAACTCATATTATTAACCATATTATGCCGATATGATCGATAGAACTACAATTACTATACTCATTACTCTTATTATTATCAATCTAACTCATATTATTAGCCATATTATGCTTATATGATGGATAGAACGAGAATTACTATACTCACTACTCTTAGTATTATCAATCTAACTCATATTATTAGCCATATTATGCTTATATTATCGATAGAACGACAATTACTATACTTATTACTGTTATTATTATCAATCTAACTCATATTATTAGCCATATTATGCTTAAATGATCGATAGAACGACAATTACTATACTTATTACTCTTATTATTATCAATCTAACTCGTATTATTAGCCATATTATGCTTACATGATCGATAGAACGACAAATACTATACTTATTACTCTTATTATTATCAATCTATATCATATTATTAGCCATATTATGCTTATATGATCGATATAACGACAATTACTATACTCACTACTCTTAGTATTATCAATCTAACTCATATTATTAGCCATATTATGCTTATATTATCGAGGAACGACAGTTACTATACTTATTACTGTTATTATTATCAATCTAACTCATATTATTAGCCATATTATGCTTATATGATCGATAGAATGAGAATTACTATACTCACTACTCTCAGTATTATCACTCTAACTCATATTATTAGCCTTATTATGCTTATATGATCGATAGAACGACAATTACTGTAGTTATTACTCTTATTATTATCAATCTAACTCATATTATTAGCCATATTATGCTTATATGATCGATAGAACGAGAATTACTATACGCACTACTCTTAGTATTATCAATCTAACTCATATTACTAGCCATATTATGGTTATATTATCGATAGAACGACAATTACTATACTTATTACTGTTATTTTTATCAATCTAACTCATATTATTAGCCATATTATGCTTAAATGATCGATAGATCTACAATTACTATACCCATTACTCTTATTATTATCAATCTAACTCATATTATTAGCCATATTATGCTTATATGATCGATAGAACGAGAACTACTATACTCACTACTCTTAGTATTATCAATCTAACTCATATTATTAGCCATATTATGCTTATATTATCGATAGAACGACAATTACTATACTTATTACTGTTATTATTATCAATCTGACTCATATTATTACCCATATTATGCTTAAATGATCGATAGAACGACAATTACTATACTTATTACTGTTATTATTATCAATCTAACTCATATTATTAGCCATATTATGCTTAAATGATCGATAGATCTACAATTACTATACTCATTACTCTTATTATTATCAATCTAACTCATATTATTAGCCATATTATGCTTATATGATCGATAGAACGAGAATTACTATACTCACTACTCTTAGTATTATCAATCTAACTCATATTATTAGCCATATTATGCTTATATGATCGATAGAACGAGAATTACTATACTCACTACTCTTAGTATTATCAATCTAACTCATATTATTAGCCATATTATGCTTATATGATCGATAGAACGACAATTACTATACTTATTACTCTTATTATTATCAATCTAACTCATATTATTAGCCATATTATGCTTATATGATCGATAGAACGAGAACTACTATACTCACTACTCTTAGTATTATCAATCTAACTCATATTATTAGCTATATTATGCTTATATTATCGATAGAACGACAATTACTATACTTATTACTGTTATTATTATCAATCTGACTCATATTATTACCCATATTATGCTTAAATGATCGATAGAACGACAATTACTATACTTATTACTGTTATTATTATCAATCTAACTCATATTATTAGCCATATTATGCTTAAATGATCGATAGAATGAGAATTACTATACTCACTACTCTTAGTATTATCACTCTAACTCATATTATTAGCCTTATTATGCTTATATGATCGATAGAACGACAATTACTATACTTATTACTCTTATTACTATCAATCTAACTCATATTATTAGCCATATTATGCTTATATGATCGATAGAACGAGAATTACTATACTCACTACTCTTAGTATTATCAATCTAACTCATATTATTAGCCATATTATGCTTATATGATCGATAGAACGACAATTACTATACTTATTACTGTTGTTATTATCAATCTAACTCATATTAATAGCCATATTATGCTTAAATGATCGATAGAATGAGAATTACAATACTCACTACTCTTAGTATTATCACTCTAACTCATATTATTAGCCATATTATGCTTATATGATCGAGAGAACGACAATTACTATACTTATTACTCTTATTATTATCAATCTAACTCATATTATTAGCCTTATTATGCTTATATGATCGATAGAACGACAATTACTGTAGTTATTACTCTTATTACTATCAATCTAACTCATATTATTAGCCATATTATGCTTATATGATCGATAGAACGAGAATTACTATACTCACTACTCTTAGTATTATCAATCTAACTCATATTATTAGCCATATTATGGTTATATTATCGATAGAACGACAATTACTATACTTATTACTGTTATTATTATCAATCTAACTCATATTATTAGCCATATTATGCTTAAATGATCGATAGAATGAGAATTACTATACTCACTACTCTTAGTATTATCACTCTAACTCATATTATTAGCCTTATTATGCTTATATGATCGATAGAACGACAATTACTATACTTATTACTCTTATTACTATCAATCTAACTCATATTATTAGCCATATTATGCTTATATGATCGATAGAACGAGAATTACTATACTCACTACTCTTAGTATTATCAATCTAACTCATATTATTAGCCATATTATGGTTATATTATCGATAGAACGACAATTACTATACTTATTACTGTTATTATTATCAATCTAACTCATATTAATAGCCATATTATGCTTAAATGATCGATAGAATGAGAATTACTATACTCACTACTCTTAGTATTATCACTCTAACTCATATTATTAGCCATATTATGCTTATATGATCGAGAGAACGACAATTACTATACTTATTACTCTTATTATTATCAATCTAACTCATATTATTAGCCTTATTATGCTTATATGATCGATAGAACGACAATTACTGTAGTTATTACTCTTATTATTATCAATCTAACTCATATTATTAGCCATATTATGCTTATATGATCGATAGAACGAGAATTACTATACTCACTACTCTTAGTAGTATCAATCTAACTCATATTACTCGCCATATTATGGTTATATTATCGATAGAACGACAATTACTATACTTATTACTGTTATTATTATCAATCTAACTCATATTATTAGCCATATTATGCTTAAATGATCGATAGATCTACAATTACTATACCCATTACTCTTATTATTATCAATCTAACTCATATTATTAGCCATATTATGCTTATATGATCGATAGAACGAGAACTACTATACTCACTACTCTTAGTATTATCAATCTAACTCATATTATTAGCCATATTATGCTTATATTATCGATAGAACGACAATTACTATACTTATTACTGTTATTATTATCAATCTGACTCATATTATTACCCATATTATGCTTAAATGATCGATAGAACGACAATTACTATACTTATTACTGATATTATTATCAATCTAACTCATATTATTAGCCATATTATGCTTAAATGATCGATAGATCTACAATTACTATACTCATTACTCTTATTATTATCAATCTAACTCATATTATTAGCCACATTATGCTTATATGATCGATAGAACGAGAATTACTATACTCACTACTCTTAGTATTATCAATCTAACTCATATTATTAGCCATATTATGCTTATATTATCGATAGAACGACAATTACTATACTTATTACTGTTATTATTATCAATCTGACTCATATTATTACCCATATTATGCTTAAATGATCGATAGAACGACAATTACTATACTTATTACTGTTATAATTATCAATCTAACTCATATTATTAGCCATATTATGTTTAAATGATCGATAGATCTACAATTACTATACTCATTACTCTTATTAGTATCAATCTAACTCATATTATTAGCCATATTATGCTTATATGATCGATAGAACGAGAATTACTATACTCACTACTCTTAGTATTATCAATCTAACTCATATTATTAGCCATATTATGCTTATATGATCGATAGAACGACAATTACTATACTTATTACTCTTATTATTATCAATCTAACTCATATTATTAGCCATATTATGCTTATATGATCGATAGAATGAGAATTACAATACTCACTACTCTTAGTATTATCACTCTAACTCATATTATTAGCCTTATTATGCTTATATGATCGATAGAACGACAATTACTGTAGCTATTACTCTTATTATTATCAATCTAACTCATATTATTAGCCATATTTTGCTTACATGATCGATAGAACTACAATTACTATACCCATTACTCTTATTATTATCAATCTAACTCATATTATTAGCCATATTATGCTTATATGATGGATAGAACGAGAATTACTGTACTCACTACTCTTAGTATTATCAATCTAACTCATATTACTAGCCATATTATGGTTATATTATCGATAGAACGACAATTACTATACTTGCTACTGTTATTATTATCAATCTAACTCATATTATTAGCCATATTATGCTTATATGATCGATAGAACGAGAATTACTATACTCACTACTCTTACAAGGGACATCACCAAGGTGTCACACGCGGATTTTAATGAAATTGACATATGTTGTAGCTTTTTAAAAATCATTTGACACGTATTTTTTTATATCTGCGGACATCCATGTTGAGGGGGTGAAAATAGCCCTCAAAGTTGGGGGTTAAAAACACATTTTCTTTAATATCTCGGAAACTAGAGGGAGTAGGAAGGTGAATTTTTTTTTAAATTGTGTAGTTTTTAGTCAGGAATTTAGTTAGTGTCAAAAATTTCGGGAGAAATTATTTATTTAAATAATATATTAAAAAAATGCACTTTTTTTTCAATTTTTCACCCTAAATGCAGTTTGATTTTTTTGCAGCTTTGTATACTAAAAATATAGATCAAAATAGGGGATACGTGTTTTTGGAATTTTTTGTTTATTGCAATTTAGCAATAATTATTACATATACAATTTTCTTCTACTTTTTACGGAGGTCAATGAAACTTTTAGCCGAAGATATAAGTTTATTTATTTGACTTTTAATAATGAATTTCTTCATTGAATTTTATTATTGTCTACACTATATAGCATAATCTTCAGAAGCAAGCATTCAACTTTAGCTTAATCAATTTTTATTACATTGTCTTTTGTGAATAAATTTGTATCTAAATTCAATAGAACTAAAGGATTAGGAATTTTATGAATAAAATTTTTTCAACTTCGAAACCTATTAACATTAAATGGTTGAACAAACGGTAGGGTATTTTTTGCTATTTTTAATATTTCCAGTTTTTTACACTGTTTCTTACCTAGGGATTGATCGTCATAACTTCTTCTCGCTATATCTTTTCCATGAATTAAGAAGCAAAACAGTATTTTCTGGTTCACACGGATCAAAAACATATTGGCGGGTTTTTAAATAAAAGGATGTTCCATTTCCTCTTAATTCGCAAAACTAGGCAAGAATTAGGCATACGTCAAGTCATTAAATATAACCTCTTGTTGCATTTCTATATCCGTATATGCGCATTCTTTATACATGTCGATTGCATCTGTTATGCTTTGTGCCAGTTTAACTTTGTTTCGATTTGTGTGCTTCCTACTTATTAGAGTTAAATATTTTCATTAAAATGTTTATAACATTAATGGGATTAACATCCATACTTATAAAAAATAAATTTTACATATGTTCAAAAAGGGAAACAATAATACAATTACCATATACTTATTCATACCCACTTTCCTGCAACAGTATATTTTGGAATAATTTTCGTAAAGAGTTTCATTGGCCATAGAAACCTATGTTCCGTAAAGTAGAAGTAGAAGAAAATTGTATATGTAATAATTATTGCTAAATTGCAATAAACAAAAAATTCCAAAAACACGTATCCCCTATTTTGATCTATATTTTTAGTATACAAAGCTGCAAAAAAATCAAACTGCATTTAGGGTGAAAAATTGAAAAAAAAGTGCATTTTTTAAATATATTATTTAAATAAATAATTTCTCCCGAAATTTTTGACACTAACTAAATTCCTGACTAAAAACTACACAATTTAAAAAAAAATTCACCTTCCTACTCCCTCTAGTTTCCGAGATATTAAAGAAAATGTGTTTTTAACCCCCAACTTTGAGGGCTATTTTCACCCCCTCAACATGGATGTCCGCAGATATAAAAAAATACGTGTCAAATGATTTTTAAAAAGCTACAACATATGTCAATTTCATTAAAATCCGCGTGTGACACCTTGGTGATGTCCCTTGTTAGTATTATCAATCTAACTCATATTACTAGCCATATTATGGTTATATTATCGATAGAACGACAATTACTATACTTACTACTGTTATTATTATCAATCTAACTCATATTATTAGCCATATTATGCTTAAATGATCGATAGATCTACAATTACTATACCCATTACTCTTATTATTATCAATCTAACTCATATTATTAGCCATATTATGCTTATATGATCGATAGAACGAGAACTACTATACTCACTACTCTTAGTATTATCAATCTAACTCATATTATTAGCCATATTATGCTTATATTATCGATAGAACGACAATTACTATACTTATTACTGTTATTATTATCAATCTGACTCATATTATTACCCATATTATGCTTAAATGATCGATAGAACGACAATTACTATACTTATTACTGATATTATTATCAATCTAACTCATATTATTAGCCATATTATGCTTAAATGATCGATAGATCTACAATTACTATACTCATTACTCTTATTATTATCAATCTAACTCATATTATTAGCCACATTATGCTTATATGATCGATAGAACGAGAATTACTATACTCACTACTCTTAGTATTATCAATCTAACTCATATTATTAGCCATATTATGCTTATATTATCGATAGAACGACAATTACTATACTTATTACTGTTATTATTATCAATCTGACTCATATTATTACCCATATTATGCTTAAATGATCGATAGAACGACAATTACTATACTTATTACTGTTATAATTATCAATCTAACTCATATTATTAGCCATATTATGCTTAAATGATCGATAGAACGAGAACTACTATACTCACTACTCTTAGTATTATCAATCTAACTCATATTATTAGCTATATTATGCTTATATTATCGATAGAACGACAATTACTATACTTATTACTGTTATTATTATCAATCTGACTCATATTATTACCCATATTATGCTTAAATGATCGATAGAACGACAATTACTATACTTATTACTGTTATTATTATCAATCTAACTCATATTATTAGCCATATTATGCTTAAATGATCGATAGAATGAGAATTACTATACTCACTACTCTTAGTATTATCACTCTAACTCATATTATTAGCCTTATTATGCTTATATGATCGATAGAACGACAATTACTATACTTATTACTCTTATTACTATCAATCTAACTCATATTATTAGCCATATTATGCTTATATGATCGATAGAACGAGAATTACTATACTCACTACTCTTAGTATTATCAATCTAACTCATATTATTAGCCATATTATGCTTATATGATCGATAGAACGACAATTACTATACTTATTACTGTTGTTATTATCAATCTAACTCATATTAATAGCCATATTATGCTTAAATGATCGATAGAATGAGAATTACAATACTCACTACTCTTAGTATTATCACTCTAACTCATATTATTAGCCATATTATGCTTATATGATCGAGAGAACGACAATTACTATACTTATTACTCTTATTATTATCAATCTAACTCATATTATTAGCCTTATTATGCTTATATGATCGATAGAACGACAATTACTGTAGTTATTACTCTTATTACTATCAATCTAACTCATATTATTAGCCATATTATGCTTATATGATCGATAGAACGAGAATTACTATACTCACTACTCTTAGTATTATCAATCTAACTCATATTATTAGCCATATTATGGTTATATTATCGATAGAACGACAATTACTATACTTATTACTGTTATTATTATCAATCTAACTCATATTATTAGCCATATTATGCTTAAATGATCGATAGAATGAGAATTACTATACTCACTACTCTTAGTATTATCACTCTAACTCATATTATTAGCCTTATTATGCTTATATGATCGATAGAACGACAATTACTATACTTATTACTCTTATTACTATCAATCTAACTCATATTATTAGCCATATTATGCTTATATGATCGATAGAACGAGAATTACTATACTCACTACTCTTAGTATTATCAATCTAACTCATATTATTAGCCATATTATGGTTATATTATCGATAGAACGACAATTACTATACTTATTACTGTTATTATTATCAATCTAACTCATATTAATAGCCATATTATGCTTAAATGATCGATAGAATGAGAATTACTATACTCACTACTCTTAGTATTATCACTCTAACTCATATTATTAGCCATATTATGCTTATATGATCGAGAGAACGACAATTACTATACTTATTACTCTTATTATTATCAATCTAACTCATATTATTAGCCTTATTATGCTTATATGATCGATAGAACGACAATTACTGTAGTTATTACTCTTATTATTATCAATCTAACTCATATTATTAGCCATATTATGCTTATATGATCGATAGAACGAGAATTACTATACTCACTACTCTTAGTAGTATCAATCTAACTCATATTACTCGCCATATTATGGTTATATTATCGATAGAACGACAATTACTATACTTATTACTGTTATTATTATCAATCTAACTCATATTATTAGCCATATTATGCTTAAATGATCGATAGATCTACAATTACTATACCCATTACTCTTATTATTATCAATCTAACTCATATTATTAGCCATATTATGCTTATATGATCGATAGAACGAGAACTACTATACTCACTACTCTTAGTATTATCAATCTAACTCATATTATTAGCCATATTATGCTTATATTATCGATAGAACGACAATTACTATACTTATTACTGTTATTATTATCAATCTGACTCATATTATTACCCATATTATGCTTAAATGATCGATAGAACGACAATTACTATACTTATTACTGATATTATTATCAATCTAACTCATATTATTAGCCATATTATGCTTAAATGATCGATAGATCTACAATTACTATACTCATTACTCTTATTATTATCAATCTAACTCATATTATTAGCCACATTATGCTTATATGATCGATAGAACGAGAATTACTATACTCACTACTCTTAGTATTATCAATCTAACTCATATTATTAGCCATATTATGCTTATATTATCGATAGAACGACAATTACTATACTTATTACTGTTATTATTATCAATCTGACTCATATTATTACCCATATTATGCTTAAATGATCGATAGAACGACAATTACTATACTTATTACTGTTATAATTATCAATCTAACTCATATTATTAGCCATATTATGTTTAAATGATCGATAGATCTACAATTACTATACTCATTACTCTTATTAGTATCAATCTAACTCATATTATTAGCCATATTATGCTTATATGATCGATAGAACGAGAATTACTATACTCACTACTCTTAGTATTATCAATCTAACTCATATTATTAGCCATATTATGCTTATATGATCGATAGAACGACAATTACTATACTTATTACTCTTATTATTATCAATCTAACTCATATTATTAGCCATATTATGCTTATATGATCGATAGAATGAGAATTACAATACTCACTACTCTTAGTATTATCACTCTAACTCATATTATTAGCCTTATTATGCTTATATGATCGATAGAACGACAATTACTGTAGCTATTACTCTTATTATTATCAATCTAACTCATATTATTAGCCATATTTTGCTTACATGATCGATAGAACTACAATTACTATACCCATTACTCTTATTATTATCAATCTAACTCATATTATTAGCCATATTATGCTTATATGATGGATAGAACGAGAATTACTGTACTCACTACTCTTAGTATTATCAATCTAACTCATATTACTAGCCATATTATGGTTATATTATCGATAGAACGACAATTACTATACTTGCTACTGTTATTATTATCAATCTAACTCATATTATTAGCCATATTATGCTTATATGATCGATAGAACGAGAATTACTATACTCACTACTCTTAGTATTATCAATCTAACTCATATTACTAGCCATATTATGGTTATATTATCGATAGAACGACAATTACTATACTTACTACTGTTATTATTATCAATCTAACTCATATTATTAGCCATATTATGCTTAAATGATCGATAGATCTACAATTACTATACCCATTACTCTTATTATTATCAATCTAACTCATATTATTAGCCATATTATGCTTATATGATCGATAGAACGAGAACTACTATAC
Organism: Megachile rotundata; assembly: GCF_050947335.1. NCBI lineage: Eukaryota > Metazoa > Arthropoda > Insecta > Hymenoptera > Megachilidae > Megachile > Megachile rotundata. The sequence goes on along the minus strand of NW_027473503.1, from coordinate 91,569 downwards.
TCACTACTCTTAGTATTATCAATCTAACTCATATTATTAGCCATATTATGCTTATATTATCGATAGAACGACAATTACTATACTTATTACTGTTATTATTATCAATCTGACTCATATTATTACCCATATTATGCTTAAATGATCGATAGAACGACAATTACTATACTTATTACTGATATTATTATCAATCTAACTCATATTATTAGCCATATTATGCTTAAATGATCGATAGATCTACAATTACTATACTCATTACTCTTATTATTATCAATCTAACTCATATTATTAGCCACATTATGCTTATATGATCGATAGAACGAGAATTACTATACTCACTACTCTTAGTATTATCAATCTAACTCATATTATTAGCCATATTATGCTTATATTATCGATAGAACGACAATTACTATACTTATTACTGTTATTATTATCAATCTGACTCATATTATTACCCATATTATGCTTAAATGATCGATAGAACGACAATTACTATACTTATTACTGTTATAATTATCAATCTAACTCATATTATTAGCCATATTATGCTTAAATGATCGATAGAACTACAATTACTATACTCATTACTCTTATTATTATCAATCTAACTCATATTATTAGCCATATTATGCTTATATGATCGCTAGAATGAGAATTACTATACTCACTACTCTTAGTATTATCACTCTAACTCATATTATTAGCCTTATTATGCTTATATGATCGATAGAACGACAATTACTATACTTATTACTCTTATTACTATCAATCTAACTCATATTATTAGCCATATTATGCTTATATGATCGATAGAACGAGAATTACTATACTCACTACTCTTAGTATTATCAATCTAACTCATATTATTAGCCATATTATACTTATATTATCGATAGAACGACAATTACTATACTTATTACTGTTATTATTATCAATCTAACTCATATTATTAGCCATATTATGCTTATATGATCGATAGAACGAGAATTACTGTACTCACTACTCTTAGTATTATCAATCTAACTCATATTATTAGCCATATTATGCTTATATGATCGATAGAACGACAATTACTATACTTATTACTCTTATTATTATGAATCTAACTCATATTATTAACCATATTATGCCGATATGATCGATAGAACTACAATTACTATACTCATTACTCTTATTATTATCAATCTAACTCATATTATTAGCCATATTATGCTTATATGATGGATAGAACGAGAATTACTGTACTCACTACTCTTAGTGTTATCAATCTAACTCATATTATTAGCCATATTATGCTTATATTATCGATAGAACGACAATTACTATACTTATTACTGTTATTATTATCAATCTAACTCATATTATTAGCCATATTATGCTTAAATGATCGATAGAACGACAATTACTATACTTATTACTCTTATTATTATCAATCTAACTCGTATTATTAGCCATATTATGCTTACATGATCGATAGAACGACAAATACTATACTTATTACTCTCATTATTATCAATCTATATCATATTATTAGCCATATTATGCTTATATGATCGATAGAACGACAAATACTATACTCACTACTCTTAGTATTATCAATCTAACTCATATTATTAGCCATATTATGCTTATATTATCGAAGAACGACAGTTACTATACTTATTACTGTTATTATTATCAATCTAACTCATATTATTAGCCATATTATGCTTATATGATCGATAGAATGAGAATTACTATACTCACTACTCTCAGTATTATCACTCTAACTCATATTATTAGCCTTATTATGCTTATATGATCGATAGAACGACAATTACTGTAGTTATTACTCTTATTATTATCAATCTAACTCATATTATTAGCCATATTATGCTTATATGATCGATAGAACGAGAATTACTATACTCACTACTCTTAGTATTATCAATCTAACTCATATTACTAGCCATATTATGGTTATATTATCGATAGAACGACAATTACTATACTTATTACTGTTATTATTATCAATCTAACTCATATTATTAGCCATATTATGCTTAAATGATCGATAGATCTACAATTACTATACCCATTACTCTTATTATTATCAATCTAACTCATATTATTAGCCATATTATGCTTATATGATCGATAGAACGAGAACTACTATACTCACTACTCTTAGTATTATCAATCTAACTCATATTATTAGCCATATTATGCTTATATGATCGATAGAACGACAATTACTATACTCACTACTCTTAGTATTATCAATCTAACTCATATTATTAGCCATATTATGCTTATATTATCGAAGAACGACAGTTACTATACTTATTACTGTTATTATTATCAATCTAACTCATATTATTAGCCATATTATGCTTATATGATCGATAGAATGAGAATTACTATACTCACTACTCTCAGTATTATCACTCTAACTCATATTATTAGCCTTATTATGCTTATATGATCGATAGAACGACAATTACTGTAGTTATTACTCTTATTATTATCAATCTAACTCATATTATTAGCCATATTATGCTTATATGATCGATAGAACGAGAATTACTATACTCACTACTCTTAGTATTATCAATCTAACTCATATTACTAGCCATATTATGGTTATATTATCGATAGAACGACAATTACTATACTTATTACTGTTATTATTATCAATCTAACTCATATTATTAGCCATATTATGCTTAAATGATCGATAGAATGAGAATTACTATACTCACTACTCTTAGTATTATCACTCTAACTCATATTATTAGCCATATTATGCTTATATGATCGATAGAACGAGAATTACTATACTCACTACTCTTAGTATTATCAATCTAACTCATATTATTAGCCATATTATGCTTATATGATCGATTGAACGACAATTACTATACTTATTACTCTTATTATTATCAATCTAACTCATATTATTAGCCATATTATGCTTATATGATCGATAGAACGAGAACTACTATACTCACTACTCTTAGTATTATCAATCTAACTCATATTATTAGCTATATTATGCTTATATTATCGATAGAACGACAATTACTATACTTATTACTGTTATTATTATCAATCTGACTCATGTTATTACCCATATTATGCTTAAATGATCGATAGAACGACAATTACTATACTTATTACTGTTATTATTATCAATCTAACTCATATTATTAGCCATATTATGCTTAAATGATCGATAGAATGAGAATTACTATACTCACTACTCTTAGTATTATCACTCTAACTCATATTATTAGCCTTATTATGCTTATATGATCGATAGAACGACAATTACTATACTTATTACTCTTATTACTATCAATCTAACTCATATTATTAGCCATATTATGCTTATATGATCGATAGAACGAGAATTACTATACTCACTACTCTTAGTATTATCAATCTAACTCATATTATTAGCCATATTATGGTTATATTATCGATAGAACGACAATTACTATACTTATTACTGTTATTATTATCAATCTAACTCATATTAATAGCCATATTATGCTTAAATGATCGATAGAACGACAATTACTATACTTATTACTCTTATTATTATCAATCTAACTCATATTATTAGCCTTATTATGCTTATATGATCGATAGAACGACAATTACTGTAGTTATTACTCTTATTATTATCAATCTAACTCATATTATTAGCCATATTATGCTTATATGATCGATAGAACGAGAATTACTATACTCACTACTCTTAGTAGTATCAATCTAACTCATATTACTAGCCATATTATGGTTATATTATCGATAGAACGACAATTACTATACTTATTACTGTTATTATTATCAATCTAACTCATATTATTAGCCATATTATGCTTAAATGATCGATAGATCTACAATTACTATACCCATTACTCTTATTATTATCAATCTAACTCATATTATTAGCCATATTATGCTTATATGATCGATAGAACGAGAACTACTATACTCACTACTCTTAGTATTATCAATCTAACTCATATTATTACCCATATTATGCTTAAATGATCGATAGAACGACAATTACTATACTTATTACTGTTATTATTATCAATCTAACTCATATTATTAGCCATATTATGCTTAAATGATCGATAGAATGAGAATTACTATACTCACTACTCTTAGTATTATCACTCTAACTCATATTATTAGCCTTATTATGCTTATATGATCGATAGAACGACAATTACTATACTTATTACTCTTATTACTATCAATCTAACTCATATTATTAGCCATATTATGCTTATATGATCGATAGAACGAGAATTACTATACTCACTACTCTTAGTATTATCAATCTAACTCATATTATTAGCCATATTATGCTTATATGATCGATAGAACGACAATTACTATACTTATTACTGTTGTTATTATCAATCTAACTCATATTAATAGCCATATTATGCTTAAATGATCGATAGAATGAGAATTACAATACTCACTACTCTTAGTATTATCACTCTAACTCATATTATTAGCCATATTATGCTTATATGATCGAGAGAACGACAATTACTATACTTATTACTCTTATTATTATCAATCTAACTCATATTATTAGCCTTATTATGCTTATATGATCGATAGAACGACAATTACTGTAGTTATTACTCTTATTACTATCAATCTAACTCATATTATTAGCCATATTATGCTTATATGATCGATAGAACGAGAATTACTATACTCACTACTCTTAGTATTATCAATCTAACTCATATTATTAGCCATATTATGGTTATATTATCGATAGAACGACAATTACTATACTTATTACTGTTATTATTATCAATCTAACTCATATTAATAGCCATATTATGCTTAAATGATCGATAGAATGAGAATTACTATACTCACTACTCTTAGTATTATCACTCTAACTCATATTATTAGCCATATTATGCTTATATGATCGAGAGAACGACAATTACTATACTTATTACTCTTATTATTATCAATCTAACTCATATTATTAGCCTTATTATGCTTATATGATCGATAGAACGACAATTACTGTAGTTATTACTCTTATTATTATCAATCTAACTCATATTATTAGCCATATTATGCTTATATGATCGATAGAACGAGAATTACTATACTCACTACTCTTAGTAGTATCAATCTAACTCATATTACTAGCCATATTATGGTTATATTATCGATAGAACGACAATTACTATACTTATTACTGTTATTATTATCAATCTAACTCATATTATTAGCCATATTATGCTTATATGATCGATAGAACGAGAATTACTATACTCACTACTCTTAGTATTATCAATCTAACTCATATTATTAGCCATATTATGCTTATATTATCGATAGAACGACAATTACTATACTTATTACTGTTATTATTATCAATCTAACTCATATTATTAGCCATATTATGCTTATATGATCGATAGAACGAGAATTACTATACTCACTACTCTTAGTATTATCAATCTAACTCATATTATTAGCCATATTATGCTTATATGATCGATAGAACGACAATTACTATACTTATTACTCTTATTATTATGAATCTAACTCATATTATTAACCATATTATGCCGATATGATCGATAGAACTACAATTAGTATACTCATTACTCTTATTATTATCAATCTAACTCATATTATTAGCCATATTATGCTTATATGATGGATAGAACGAGAATTACTATACTCACTACTCTTAGTATTATCAATCTAACTCATATTATTAGCCATATTATGCTTATATTATCGATAGAACGACAATTACTATACTTATTACTGTTATTATTATCAATCTAACTCATATTATTAGCCATATTATGCTTAAATGATCGATAGAACGACAATTACTATACTTATTACTCTTATTATTATCAATCTAACTCGTATTATTAGCCATATTATGCTTACATGATCGATAGAACGACAAATACTATACTTATTACTCTTATTATTATCAATCTATATCATATTATTAGCCATATTATGCTTATATGATCGATATAACGACAATTACTATACTCACTACTCTTAGTATTATCAATCTAACTCATATTATTAGCCATATTATGCTTATATTATCGAGGAACGACAGTTACTATACTTATTACTGTTATTATTATCAATCTAACTCATATTATTAGCCATATTATGCTTATATGATCGATAGAATGAGAATTACTATACTCACTACTCTCAGTATTATCACTCTAACTCATATTATTAGCCTTATTATGCTTATATGATCGATAGAACGACAATTACTGTAGTTATTACTCTTATTATTATCAATCTAACTCATATTATTAGCCATATTATGCTTATATGATCGATAGAACGAGAATTACTATACGCACTACTCTTAGTATTATCAATCTAACTCATATTACTAGCCATATTATGGTTATATTATCGATAGAACGACAATTACTATACTTATTACTGTTATTTTTATCAATCTAACTCATATTATTAGCCATATTATGCTTAAATGATCGATAGATCTACAATTACTATACCCATTACTCTTATTATTATCAATCTAACTCATATTATTAGCCATATTATGCTTATATGATCGATAGAACGAGAACTACTATACTCACTACTCTTAGTATTATCAATCTAACTCATATTATTAGCCATATTATGCTTATATTATCGATAGAACGACAATTACTATACTTATTACTGTTATTATTATCAATCTGACTCATATTATTACCCATATTATGCTTAAATGATCGATAGAACGACAATTACTATACTTATTACTGTTATTATTATCAATCTAACTCATATTATTAGCCATATTATGCTTAAATGATCGATAGATCTACAATTACTATACTCATTACTCTTATTATTATCAATCTAACTCATATTATTAGCCATATTATGCTTATATGATCGATAGAACGAGAATTACTATACTCACTACTCTTAGTATTATCAATCTAACTCATATTATTAGCCATATTATGCTTATATGATCGATAGAACGAGAATTACTATACTCACTACTCTTAGTGTTATCAATCTAACTCATATTATTAGCCATATTATGCTTATATGATCGATAGAACGACAATTACTATACTTATTACTCTTATTATTATCAATCTAACTCATATTATTAGCCATATTATGCTTATATGATCGATAGAACGAGAACTACTATACTCACTACTCTTAGTATTATCAATCTAACTCATATTATTAGCTATATTATGCTTATATTATCGATAGAACGACAATTACTATACTTATTACTGTTATTATTATCAATCTGACTCATATTATTACCCATATTATGCTTAAATGATCGATAGAACGACAATTACTATACTTATTACTGTTATTATTATCAATCTAACTCATATTATTAGCCATATTATGCTTAAATGATCGATAGAATGAGAATTACTATACTCACTACTCTTAGTATTATCACTCTAACTCATATTATTAGCCTTATTATGCTTATATGATCGATAGAACGACAATTACTATACTTATTACTCTTATTACTATCAATCTAACTCATATTATTAGCCATATTATGCTTATATGATCGATAGAACGAGAATTACTATACTCACTACTCTTAGTATTATCAATCTAACTCATATTATTAGCCATATTATGGTTATATTATCGATAGAACGACAATTACTATACTTATTACTGTTATTATTATCAATCTAACTCATATTATTAGCCATATTATGCTTAAATGATCGATAGAATGAGAATTACTATACTCACTACTCTTAGTATTATCACTCTAACTCATATTATTAGCCTTATTATGCTTATATGATCGATAGAACGACAATTACTATACTTATTACTCTTATTACTATCAATCTAACTCATATTATTAGCCATATTATGCTTATATGATCGATAGAACGAGAATTACTATACTCACTACTCTTAGTATTATCAATCTAACTCATATTATTAGCCATATTATGGTTATATTATCGATAGAACGACAATTACTATACTTATTACTGTTATTATTATCAATCTAACTCATATTAATAGCCATATTATGCTTAAATGATCGATAGAATGAGAATTACTATACTCACTACTCTTAGTATTATCACTCTAACTCATATTATTAGCCATATTATGCTTATATGATCGAGAGAACGACAATTACTATACTTATTACTCTTATTATTATCAATCTAACTCATATTATTAGCCTTATTATGCTTATATGATCGATAGAACGACAATTACTGTAGTTATTACTCTTATTATTATCAATCTAACTCATATTATTAGCCATATTATGCTTATATGATCGATAGAACGAGAATTACTATACTCACTACTCTTAGTAGTATCAATCTAACTCATATTACTAGCCATATTATGGTTATATTATCGATAGAACGACAATTACTATACTTATTACTGTTATTATTATCAATCTAACTCATATTATTAGCCATATTATGCTTAAATGATCGATAGATCTACAATTACTATACCCATTACTCTTATTATTATCAATCTAACTCATATTATTAGCCATATTATGCTTATATGATCGATAGAACGAGAACTACTATACTCACTACTCTTAGTATTATCAATCTAACTCATATTATTAGCCATATTATGCTTATATTATCGATAGAACGACAATTACTATACTTATTACTGTTATTATTATCAATCTGACTCATATTATTACCCATATTATGCTTAAATGATCGATAGAACGACAATTACTATACTTATTACTGATATTATTATCAATCTAACTCATATTATTAGCCATATTATGCTTAAATGATCGATAGATCTACAATTACTATACTCATTACTCTTATTATTATCAATCTAACTCATATTATTAGCCACATTATGCTTATATGATCGATAGAACGAGAATTACTATACTCACTACTCTTAGTATTATCAATCTAACTCATATTATTAGCCATATTATGCTTATATTATCGATAGAACGACAATTACTATACTTATTACTGTTATTATTATCAATCTGACTCATATTATTACCCATATTATGCTTAAATGATCGATAGAACGACAATTACTATACTTATTACTGTTATAATTATCAATCTAACTCATATTATTAGCCATATTATGTTTAAATGATCGATAGATCTACAATTACTATACTCATTACTCTTATTAGTATCAATCTAACTCATATTATTAGCCATATTATGCTTATATGATCGATAGAACGAGAATTACTATACTCACTACTCTTAGTATTATCAATCTAACTCATATTATTAGCCATATTATGCTTATATGATCGATAGAACGACAATTACTATACTTATTACTCTTATTATTATCAATCTAACTCATATTATTAGCCATATTATGCTTATATGATCGATAGAATGAGAATTACAATACTCACTACTCTTAGTATTATCACTCTAACTCATATTATTAGCCTTATTATGCTTATATGATCGATAGAACGACAATTACTGTAGCTATTACTCTTATTATTATCAATCTAACTCATATTATTAGCCATATTTTGCTTACATGATCGATAGAACTACAATTACTATACCCATTACTCTTATTATTATCAATCTAACTCATATTATTAGCCATATTATGCTTATATGATGGATAGAACGAGAATTACTGTACTCACTACTCTTAGTATTATCAATCTAACTCATATTACTAGCCATATTATGGTTATATTATCGATAGAACGACAATTACTATACTTGCTACTGTTATTATTATCAATCTAACTCATATTATTAGCCATATTATGCTTATATGATCGATAGAACGAGAATTACTATACTCACTACTCTTAGTATTATCAATCTAACTCATATTACTAGCCATATTATGGTTATATTATCGATAGAACGACAATTACTATACTTACTACTGTTATTATTATCAATCTAACTCATATTATTAGCCATATTATGCTTAAATGATCGATAGATCTACAATTACTATACCCATTACTCTTATTATTATCAATCTAACTCATATTATTAGCCATATTATGCTTATATGATCGATAGAACGAGAACTACTATACTCACTACTCTTAGTATTATCAATCTAACTCATATTATTAGCCATATTATGCTTATATTATCGATAGAACGACAATTACTATACTTATTACTGTTATTATTATCAATCTGACTCATATTATTACCCATATTATGCTTAAATGATCGATAGAACGACAATTACTATACTTATTACTGATATTATTATCAATCTAACTCATATTATTAGCCATATTATGCTTAAATGATCGATAGATCTACAATTACTATACTCATTACTCTTATTATTATCAATCTAACTCATATTATTAGCCACATTATGCTTATATGATCGATAGAACGAGAATTACTATACTCACTACTCTTAGTATTATCAATCTAACTCATATTATTAGCCATATTATGCTTATATTATCGATAGAACGACAATTACTATACTTATTACTGTTATTATTATCAATCTGACTCATATTATTACCCATATTATGCTTAAATGATCGATAGAACGACAATTACTATACTTATTACTGTTATAATTATCAATCTAACTCATATTATTAGCCATATTATGCTTAAATGATCGATAGAACTACAATTACTATACTCATTACTCTTATTATTATCAATCTAACTCATATTATTAGCCATATTATGCTTATATGATCGCTAGAATGAGAATTACTATACTCACTACTCTTAGTATTATCACTCTAACTCATATTATTAGCCTTATTATGCTTATATGATCGATAGAACGACAATTACTATACTTATTACTCTTATTACTATCAATCTAACTCATATTATTAGCCATATTATGCTTATATGATCGATAGAACGAGAATTACTATACTCACTACTCTTAGTATTATCAATCTAACTCATATTATTAGCCATATTATACTTATATTATCGATAGAACGACAATTACTATACTTATTACTGTTATTATTATCAATCTAACTCATATTATTAGCCATATTATGCTTATATGATCGATAGAACGAGAATTACTGTACTCACTACTCTTAGTATTATCAATCTAACTCATATTATTAGCCATATTATGCTTATATGATCGATAGAACGACAATTACTATACTTATTACTCTTATTATTATGAATCTAACTCATATTATTAACCATATTATGCCGATATGATCGATAGAACTACAATTACTATACTCATTACTCTTATTATTATCAATCTAACTCATATTATTAGCCATATTATGCTTATATGATGGATAGAACGAGAATTACTGTACTCACTACTCTTAGTGTTATCAATCTAACTCATATTATTAGCCATATTATGCTTATATTATCGATAGAACGACAATTACTATACTTATTACTGTTATTATTATCAATCTAACTCATATTATTAGCCATATTATGCTTAAATGATCGATAGAACGACAATTACTATACTTATTACTCTTATTATTATCAATCTAACTCGTATTATTAGCCATATTATGCTTACATGATCGATAGAACGACAAATACTATACTTATTACTCTCATTATTATCAATCTATATCATATTATTAGCCATATTATGCTTATATGATCGATAGAACGACAAATACTATACTCACTACTCTTAGTATTATCAATCTAACTCATATTATTAGCCATATTATGCTTATATTATCGAAGAACGACAGTTACTATACTTATTACTGTTATTATTATCAATCTAACTCATATTATTAGCCATATTATGCTTATATGATCGATAGAATGAGAATTACTATACTCACTACTCTCAGTATTATCACTCTAACTCATATTATTAGCCTTATTATGCTTATATGATCGATAGAACGACAATTACTGTAGTTATTACTCTTATTATTATCAATCTAACTCATATTATTAGCCATATTATGCTTATATGATCGATAGAACGAGAATTACTATACTCACTACTCTTAGTATTATCAATCTAACTCATATTACTAGCCATATTATGGTTATATTATCGATAGAACGACAATTACTATACTTATTACTGTTATTATTATCAATCTAACTCATATTATTAGCCATATTATGCTTAAATGATCGATAGATCTACAATTACTATACCCATTACTCTTATTATTATCAATCTAACTCATATTATTAGCCATATTATGCTTATATGATCGATAGAACGAGAACTACTATACTCACTACTCTTAGTATTATCAATCTAACTCATATTATTAGCCATATTATGCTTATATGATCGATAGAACGACAATTACTATACTCACTACTCTTAGTATTATCAATCTAACTCATATTATTAGCCATATTATGCTTATATTATCGAAGAACGACAGTTACTATACTTATTACTGTTATTATTATCAATCTAACTCATATTATTAGCCATATTATGCTTATATGATCGATAGAATGAGAATTACTATACTCACTACTCTCAGTATTATCACTCTAACTCATATTATTAGCCTTATTATGCTTATATGATCGATAGAACGACAATTACTGTAGTTATTACTCTTATTATTATCAATCTAACTCATATTATTAGCCATATTATGCTTATATGATCGATAGAACGAGAATTACTATACTCACTACTCTTAGTATTATCAATCTAACTCATATTACTAGCCATATTATGGTTATATTATCGATAGAACGACAATTACTATACTTATTACTGTTATTATTATCAATCTAACTCATATTATTAGCCATATTATGCTTAAATGATCGATAGAATGAGAATTACTATACTCACTACTCTTAGTATTATCACTCTAACTCATATTATTAGCCATATTATGCTTATATGATCGATAGAACGAGAATTACTATACTCACTACTCTTAGTATTATCAATCTAACTCATATTATTAGCCATATTATGCTTATATGATCGATTGAACGACAATTACTATACTTATTACTCTTATTATTATCAATCTAACTCATATTATTAGCCATATTATGCTTATATGATCGATAGAACGAGAACTACTATACTCACTACTCTTAGTATTATCAATCTAACTCATATTATTAGCTATATTATGCTTATATTATCGATAGAACGACAATTACTATACTTATTACTGTTATTATTATCAATCTGACTCATGTTATTACCCATATTATGCTTAAATGATCGATAGAACGACAATTACTATACTTATTACTGTTATTATTATCAATCTAACTCATATTATTAGCCATATTATGCTTAAATGATCGATAGAATGAGAATTACTATACTCACTACTCTTAGTATTATCACTCTAACTCATATTATTAGCCTTATTATGCTTATATGATCGATAGAACGACAATTACTATACTTATTACTCTTATTACTATCAATCTAACTCATATTATTAGCCATATTATGCTTATATGATCGATAGAACGAGAATTACTATACTCACTACTCTTAGTATTATCAATCTAACTCATATTATTAGCCATATTATGGTTATATTATCGATAGAACGACAATTACTATACTTATTACTGTTATTATTATCAATCTAACTCATATTAATAGCCATATTATGCTTAAATGATCGATAGAACGACAATTACTATACTTATTACTCTTATTATTATCAATCTAACTCATATTATTAGCCTTATTATGCTTATATGATCGATAGAACGACAATTACTGTAGTTATTACTCTTATTATTATCAATCTAACTCATATTATTAGCCATATTATGCTTATATGATCGATAGAACGAGAATTACTATACTCACTACTCTTAGTAGTATCAATCTAACTCATATTACTAGCCATATTATGGTTATATTATCGATAGAACGACAATTACTATACTTATTACTGTTATTATTATCAATCTAACTCATATTATTAGCCATATTATGCTTAAATGATCGATAGATCTACAATTACTATACCCATTACTCTTATTATTATCAATCTAACTCATATTATTAGCCATATTATGCTTATATGATCGATAGAACGAGAACTACTATACTCACTACTCTTAGTATTATCAATCTAACTCATATTATTAGCCATATTATGCTTATATTATCGATAGAACGACAATTACTATACTTATTACTGTTATTATTATCAATCTGACTCATATTATTACCCATATTATGCTTAAATGATCGATAGAACGACAATTACTATACTTATTACTGATATTATTATCAATCTAACTCATATTATTAGCCATATTATGCTTAAATGATCGATAGATCTACAATTACTATACTCATTACTCTTATTATTATCAATCTAACTCATATTATTAGCCACATTATGCTTATATGATCGATAGAACGAGAATTACTATACTCACTACTCTTAGTATTATCAATCTAACTCATATTATTAGCCATATTATGCTTATATTATCGATAGAACGACAATTACTATACTTATTACTGTTATTATTATCAATCTGACTCATATTATTACCCATATTATGCTTAAATGATCGATAGAACGACAATTACTATACTTATTACTGTTATAATTATCAATCTAACTCATATTATTAGCCATATTATGTTTAAATGATCGATAGATCTACAATTACTATACTCATTACTCTTATTAGTATCAATCTGACTCATATTATTAGCCATATTATGCTTATATGATCGATAGAACGAGAATTACTATACTCACTACTCTTAGTATTATCAATCTAACTCATATTATTAGCCATATTATGCTTATATGATCGATAGAATGAGAATTACTATACTCACTACTCTTAGTATTATCAATCTAACTCATATTATTAGCCATATTATGCTTAAATGATCGATAGAATGAGAATTACTATACTCACTACTCTTGGTATTATCACTCTAACTCATATTATTAGCCATATTATGCTTATATGATCGATAGATCGAGAATTACTACACTCACTACTCTTAGTAGTATCAATCTAACTCATATTACTAGCCATATTATGGTTATATTATCGATAGAACGACAATTACTATACTTATTACTCTTATTATTATCAATCTAACTCATATTATTAGCCATATTATGCTTATATGATCGATAGAACGAGAACTACTATACTCACTACTCTTAGTATTATCAATCTAACTCATATTATTAGCTATATTATGCTTATATTATCGATAGAACGACAATTACTATACTTATTACTGTTATTATTATCAATCTGACTCATGTTATTACCCATATTATGCTTAAATGATCGATAGAACGACAATTACTATACTTATTACTGTTATTATTATCAATCTAACTCATATTATTAGCCATATTATGCTTAAATGATCGATAGAATGAGAATTACTATACTCACTACTCTTAGTATTATCACTCTAACTCATATTATTAGCCTTATTATGCTTATATGATCGATAGAACGACAATTACTATACTTATTACTCTTATTACTATCAATCTAACTCATATTATTAGCCATATTATGCTTATATGATCGATAGAACGAGAATTACTATACTCACTACTCTTAGTATTATCAATCTAACTCATATTATTAGCCATATTATGGTTATATTATCGATAGAACGACAATTACTATACTTATTACTGTTATTATTATCAATCTAACTCATATTAATAGCCATATTATGCTTAAATGATCGATAGAACGACAATTACTATACTTATTACTCTTATTATTATCAATCTAACTCATATTATTAGCCTTATTATGCTTATATGATCGATAGAACGACAATTACTGTAGTTATTACTCTTATTATTATCAATCTAACTCATATTATTAGCCATATTATGCTTATATGATCGATAGAACGAGAATTACTATACTCACTACTCTTAGTAGTATCAATCTAACTCATATTACTAGCCATATTATGGTTATATTATCGATAGAACGACAATTACTATACTTATTACTGTTATTATTATCAATCTAACTCATATTATTAGCCATATTATGCTTAAATGATCGATAGATCTACAATTACTATACCCATTACTCTTATTATTATCAATCTAACTCATATTATTAGCCATATTATGCTTATATGATCGATAGAACGAGAACTACTATACTCACTACTCTTAGTATTATCAATCTAACTCATATTATTAGCCATAT
Organism: Megachile rotundata; assembly: GCF_050947335.1. Taxonomy (NCBI): domain Eukaryota; kingdom Metazoa; phylum Arthropoda; class Insecta; order Hymenoptera; family Megachilidae; genus Megachile; species Megachile rotundata. Next base: position 75,343 of record NW_027473503.1, on the reverse strand, counting down.
TATGCTTATATTATCGATAGAACGACAATTACTATACTTATTACTGTTATTATTATCAATCTGACTCATATTATTACCCATATTATGCTTAAATGATCGATAGAACGACAATTACTATACTTATTACTGATATTATTATCAATCTAACTCATATTATTAGCCATATTATGCTTAAATGATCGATAGATCTACAATTACTATACTCATTACTCTTATTATTATCAATCTAACTCATATTATTAGCCACATTATGCTTATATGATCGATAGAACGAGAATTACTATACTCACTACTCTTAGTATTATCAATCTAACTCATATTATTAGCCATATTATGCTTATATTATCGATAGAACGACAATTACTATACTTATTACTGTTATTATTATCAATCTGACTCATATTATTACCCATATTATGCTTAAATGATCGATAGAACGACAATTACTATACTTATTACTGTTATAATTATCAATCTAACTCATATTATTAGCCATATTATGTTTAAATGATCGATAGATCTACAATTACTATACTCATTACTCTTATTAGTATCAATCTGACTCATATTATTAGCCATATTATGCTTATATGATCGATAGAACGAGAATTACTATACTCACTACTCTTAGTATTATCAATCTAACTCATATTATTAGCCATATTATGCTTATATGATCGATAGAATGAGAATTACTATACTCACTACTCTTAGTATTATCAATCTAACTCATATTATTAGCCATATTATGCTTAAATGATCGATAGAATGAGAATTACTATACTCACTACTCTTGGTATTATCACTCTAACTCATATTATTAGCCATATTATGCTTATATGATCGATAGAACGAGAATTACTACACTCACTACTCTTAGTAGTATCAATCTAACTCATATTACTAGCCATATTATGGTTATATTATCGATAGAACGACAATTACTATACTCATTACTGTTATTATTATCAATCTATCTCATATTATTAGCCATATTATGCTTAAATGATCGATAGATCTACAATTACTATACCCATTACTCTTATTATTATCAATCTGACTCATATTATTACCCATATTATGCTTAAATGATCGATAGAACGACAATTACTATACTTATTACTGATATTATTATCAATCTAACTCATATTACTAGCCATATTATGGTTATATTATCGATAGAACGACAATTACTATACTTATTACTGTTATTATTATCAATCTAACTCATATTATTAGCCATATTATGCTTAAATGATCGATAGAATGAGAATTACTATACTCACTACTCTTAGTATTATCACTCTAACTCATATTATTAGCCATATTATGCTTATATGATCGATAGAACGAGAATTACTATACTCACTACTCTTAGTATTATCAATCTAACTCATATTATTAGCCATATTATGCTTATATGATCGATTGAACGACAATTACTATACTTATTACTCTTATTATTATCAATCTAACTCATATTATTAGCCATATTATGCTTATATGATCGATAGAACGAGAACTACTATACTCACTACTCTTAGTATTATCAATCTAACTCATATTATTAGCTATATTATGCTTATATTATCGATAGAACGACAATTACTATACTTATTACTGTTATTATTATCAATCTGACTCATGTTATTACCCATATTATGCTTAAATGATCGATAGAACGAGAACTACTATACTCACTACTCTTAGTATTATCAATCTAACTCATATTATTAGCTATATTATGCTTATATTATCGATAGAACGACAATTACTATACTTATTACTGTTATTATTATCAATCTGACTCATGTTATTACCCATATTATGCTTAAATGATCGATAGAACGACAATTACTATACTTATTACTGTTATTATTATCAATCTAACTCATATTATTAGCCATATTATGCTTAAATGATCGATAGAATGAGAATTACTATACTCACTACTCTTAGTATTATCAATCTAACTCATTATTAGCCATATTATGGTTATATTATCGATAGAACGACAATTACTATACTTATTACTGTTATTATTATCAATCTAACTCATATTAATAGCCATATTATGCTTAAATGATCGATAGAACGACAATTACTATACTTATTACTCTTATTATTATCAATCTAACTCATATTATTAGCCTTATAATGCTTATATGATCGATAGAACGACAATTACTGTAGTTATTACTCTTATTATTATCAATCTAACTCATATTATTAGCCATATTATGCTTATATGATCGATAGAACGAGAATTACTATACTCACTACTCTTAGTAGTATCAATCTAACTCATATTACTAGCCATATTATGGTTATATTATCGATAGAACGACAATTACTATACTTATTACTGTTATTATTATCAATCTAACTCTTATTATTAGCCATATTATGCTTAAATGATCGATAGATCTACAATTACTATACCCATTACTCTTATTATTATCAATCTAACTCATATTATTAGCCATATTATGCTTATATGATCGATAGAACGAGAACTACTATACTCACTACTCTTAGTATTATCAATCTAACTCATATTATTAGCCATATTATGCTTATATTATCGATAGAACGACAATTACTATACTTATTACTGTTATTATTATCAATCTGACTCATATTATTACCCATATTATGCTTAAATGATCGATAGAACGACAATTACTATACTTATTACTGATATTATTATCAATCTAACTCATATTATTAGCCATATTATGCTTAAATGATCGATAGATCTACAATTACTATACTCATTACTCTTATTATTATCAATCTAACTCATATTATTAGCCACATTATGCTTATATGATCGATAGAACGAGAATTACTATACTCACTACTCTTAGTATTATCAATCTAACTCATATTATTAGCCATATTATGCTTATATTATCGATAGAACGACAATTACTATACTTATTACTGTTATTATTATCAATCTGACTCATATTATTACCCATATTATGCTTAAATGATCGATAGAACGACAATTACTATACTTATTACTGTTATAATTATCAATCTAACTCATATTATTAGCCATATTATGTTTAAATGATCGATAGATCTACAATTACTATACTCATTACTCTTATTAGTATCAATCTGACTCATATTATTAGCCATATTATGCTTATATGATCGATAGAACGAGAATTACTATACTCACTACTCTTAGTATTATCAATCTAACTCATATTATTAGCCATATTATGCTTATATGATCGATAGAACGAGAATTACTATACTCACTACTCTTAGTATTATCAATCTAACTCATATTATTAGCCATATTATGTTTAAATGATCGATAGAATGAGAATTACTATACTCACTACTCTTGGTATTATCACTCTAACTCATATTATTAGCCATATTATGCTTATATGATCGATAGAACGAGAATTACTATACTCACTACTCTTAGTATTATCAATCTAACTCATATTATTAGCCATATTATGCTTATATGATCGATAGAACGACAATTACTATACTTATTACTCTTATTATTATCAATCTAACTCATATTATTAGCCATATTATGCTTATATGATCGATAGAACGAGAACTACTATACTCACTACTCTTAGTATTATCAATCTAACTCATATTATTAGCTATATTATGCTTATATTATCGATAGAACGACAATTACTATACTTATTACTGTTATTATTATCAATCTGACTCATATTATTACCCATATTATGCTTAAATGATCGATAGAACGACAATTACTATACTTATTACTGTTATTATTATCAATCTAACTCATATTATTAGCCATATTATGCTTAAATGATCGATAGAATGAGAATTACTATACTCACTACTCTTAGTATTATCACTCTAACTCATATTATTAGCCTTATTATGCTTATATGATCGATAGAACGACAATTACTATACTTATTACTCTTATTACTATCAATCTAACTCATATTATTAGCCATATTATGCTTATATGATCGATAGAACGAGAATTACTATACTCACTACTCTTAGTATTATCAATCTAACTCATATTATTAGCCATATTATGGTTATATTATCGATAGAACGACAATTACTATACTTATTACTGTTATTATTATCAATCTAACTCATATTAATAGCCATATTATGCTTAAATGATCGATAGAATGAGAATTACTATACTCACTACTCTTAGTATTATCACTCTAACTCATATTATTAGCCATATTATGCTTATATGATCGAGAGAACGACAATTACTATACTTATTACTCTTATTATTATCAATCTAACTCATATTATTAGCCTTATTATGCTTATATGATCGATAGAACGACAATTACTGTAGTTATTACTCTTATTATTATCAATCTAACTCATATTATTAGCCATATTATGCTTATATGATCGATAGAACGAGAATTACTATACTCACTACTCTTAGTATTATCAATCTAACTCATATTACTAGCCATATTATGGTTATATTATCGATAGAACGACAATTACTATACTTATTACTGTTATTATTATCAATCTAACTCATATTATTAGCCATATTACGCTTAAATGATCGATAGATCTACAATTACTATACCCATTACTCTTATTATTATCAATCTAACTCATATTATTAGCCATATTATGCTTATATGATCGATAGAACGAGAACTACTATACTCACTACTCTTAGTATTATCAATCTAACTCATATTATTAGCCATATTATGCTTATATTATCGATAGAACGACAATTACTATACTTATTACTGTTATTATTATCAATCTGACTCATATTATTACCCATATTATGCTTAAATGATCGATAGAACGACAATTACTATACTTATTACTGTTATTATTATCAATCTAACTCATATTATTAGCCATATTATGCTTAAATGATCGATAGATCTACAATTACTATACTCATTACTCTTATTATTATCAATCTAACTCATATTATTAGCCATATTATGCTTATATGATCGATAGAACGAGAATTACTATACTCACTACTCTTAGTATTATCAATCTAACTCATATTATTAGCCATATTATGCTTATATGATCGATAGAACGACAATTACTATACTTATTACTCTTATTATTATCAATCTAACTCATATTATTAGCCATATTATGCTTAAATGATCGATAGATCTACAATTACTATACCCATTACTCTTATTATTATCAATCTAACTCATATTATTAGCCATATTATGCTTATATGATCGATAGAACGAGAACTACTATACTCACTACTCTTAGTATTATCAATCTAACTCATATTATTAGCCATATTATGCTTATATTATCGATAGAACGACAATTACTATACTTATTACTGTTATTATTATCAATCTGACTCATATTATTACCCATATTATGCTTAAATGATCGATAGAACGACAATTACTATACTTATTACTGATATTATTATCAATCTAACTCATATTATTAGCCATATTATGCTTAAATGATCGATAGATCTACAATTACTATACTCATTACTCTTATTATTATCAATCTAACTCATATTATTAGCCACATTATGCTTATATGATCGATAGAACGAGAATTACTATACTCACTACTCTTAGTATTATCAATCTAACTCATATTATTAGCCATATTATGCTTATATGTTCGATAGAACGACAATTACTATACTTATTACTCTTATTATTATCAATCTAACTCATATTATTAGCCATATTATGCTTATATGATCGATAGAATGAGAATTACAATACTCACTACTCTCAGTATTATCACTCTAACTCATATTATTAGCCTTATTATGCTTATATGATCGATAGAACGACAATTACTGTAGTTATTACTCTTATTATTATCAATCTAACTCATATTATTAGCCATATTTTGCTTACATGATCGATAGAACTACAATTACTATACCCATTACTCTTATTATTATCAATCTAACTCATATTATTAGCCATATTATGCTTATATGATCGATAGAACGAGAACTACTATACTCACTACTCTTAGTATTATCAATCTAACTCATATTATTAGCCATATTATGCTTATATTATCGATAGAACGACAATTACTATACTTATTACTGTTATTATTATCAATCTGACTCATATTATTACCCATATTATGCTTAAATGATCGATAGAACGACAATTACTATACTTATTACTGATATTATTATCAATCTAACTCATATTATTAGCCATATTATGCTTAAATGATCGATAGATCTACAATTACTATACTCATTACTCTTATTATTATCAATCTAACTCATATTATTAGCCACATTATGCTTATATGATCGATAGAACGAGAATTACTATACTCACTACTCTTAGTATTATCAATCTAACTCATATTATTAGCCATATTATGCTTATATGTTCGATAGAACGACAATTACTATACTTATTACTCTTATTATTATCAATCTAACTCATATTATTAGCCATATTATGCTTATATGATCGATAGAATGAGAATTACAATACTCACTACTCTCAGTATTATCACTCTAACTCATATTATTAGCCTTATTATGCTTATATGATCGATAGAACGACAATTACTGTAGTTATTACTCTTATTATTATCAATCTAACTCATATTATTAGCCATATTTTGCTTACATGATCGATAGAACTACAATTACTATACCCATTACTCTTATTATTATCAATCTAACTCATATTATTAGCCATATTATGCTTATATGATCGATAGAACGAGAACTACTATACTCACTACTCTTAGTATTATCAATCTAACTCATATTATTAGCCATATTATGCTTATATTATCGATAGAACGACAATTACTATACTTATTACTGTTATTATTATCAATCTGACTCATATTATTACCCATATTATGCTTAAATGATCGATAGAACGACAATTACTATACTTATTACTGTTATTATTATCAATCTAACTCATATTATTAGCCATATTATGCTTAAATGATCGATAGATCTACAATTACTATACTCATTACTCTTATTATTATCAATCTAACTCATATTATTAGCCACATTATGCTTATATGATCGATAGAACGAGAATTACTATACTCACTACTCTTAGTATTATCAATCTAACTCATATTATTAGCCATATTATGCTTATATTATCGATAGAACGACAATTACTATACTTATTACTGTTATTATTATCAATCTGACTCATATTATTACCCATATTATGCTTAAATGATCGATAGAACGACAATTACTATACTTATTACTGTTATAATTATCAATCTAACTCATATTATTAGCCATATTATGCTTAAATGATCGATAGAACTACAATTACTATACTCATTACTCTTATTATTATCAATCTAACTCATATTATTAGCCATATTATGCTTAAATGATCGATAGAATGAGAATTACTATACTCACTACTCTTAGTATTATCACTCTAACTCATATTATTAGCCTTATTATGCTTATATGATCGATAGAACGACAATTACTATACTTATTACTCTTATTACTATCAATCTAACTCATATTATTAGCCATATTATGCTTATATGATCGATAGAACGAGAATTACTATACTCACTACCCTTAGTATTATCAATCTAACTCATATTATTAGCCATATTATGGTTATATTATCGATAGAACGACAATTACTATACTTATTACTGTTATTATTATCAATCTAACTCATATTAATAGCCATATTATGCTTAAATGATCGATAGAATGAGAATTACTATACTCACTACTCTTAGTATTATCACTCTAACTCATATTATTAGCCATATTATGCTTATATGATCGAGAGAACGACAATTACTATACTTATTACTCTTATTATTATCAATCTAACTCATATTATTAGCCTTATTATGCTTATATGATCGATAGAACGACAATTACTGTAGTTATTACTCTTATTATTATCAATCTAACTCATATTATTAGCCATATTATGCTTATATGATCGATAGAACGAGAATTACTATACTCACTACTCTTAGTAGTATCAATCTAACTCATATTACTAGCCATATTATGGTTATATTATCGATAGAACGACAATTACTATACTTATTACTGTTATTATTATCAATCTAACTCATATTATTAGCCATATTATGCTTAAATGATCGATAGATCTACAATTACTATACCCATTACTCTTATTATTATCAATCTAACTCATATTATTAGCCATATTATGCTTATATGATCGATAGAACGAGAACTACTATACCCACTACTCTTAGTATTATCAATCTACCTCATATTATTAGCCATATTATGCTTATATTATCGATAGAACGACAATTACTATACTTATTACTGTTATTATTATCAATCTGACACATATTATTACCCATATTATGCTTACATGATCGATAGAACGACAATTACTATACTTATTACTGATATTATTATCAATCTAACTCATATTATTAGCCATATTATGCTTAAATGATCGATAGATCTACAATTACTATACTCATTACTCTTATTATTATCAATCTAACTCATATTATTAGCCACATTATGCTTATATGATCGATAGAACGAGAATTACTATACTCACTACTCTTAGTATTATCAATCTAACTCATATTATTAGCCATATTATGCTTATATTATCGATAGAACGACAATTACTATACTTATTACTGTTATTATTATCAATCTGACTCATATTATTACCCATATTATGCTTAAATGATCGATAGAACGACAATTACTATACTTATTACTGTTATAATTATCAATCTAACTCATATTATTAGCCATATTATGCTTAAATGATCGATAGAACTACAATTACTATACTCATTACTCTTATTATTATCAATCTAACTCATATTATTAGCCATATTATGCTTAAATGATCGATAGAATGAGAATTACTATACTCACAACTCTTAGTATTATCACTCTAACTCATATTATTAGCCTTATTATGCTTATATGATCGATAGAACGACAATTACTATACTTATTACTCTTATTACTATCAATCTAACTCATATTATTAGCCATATTATGCTTATATGATCGATAGAACGAGAATTACTATACTCACTACTCTTAGTAGTATCAATCTAACTCATATTACTAGCCATATTATGGTTATATTATCGATAGAACGACAATTACTATACTTATTACTGTTATTATTATCAATCTAACTCATATTATTAGCCATATTATGCTTATATGATCGATAGAATGAGAATTACAATACTCACTACTCTTAGTATTATCACTCTAACTCATATTATTAGCCTTATTATGCTTATATGATCGATAGAACGACAATTACTGTAGTTATTACTCTTATTATTATCAATCTAACTCATATTATTAGCCATATTTTGCTTACATGATCGATAGAACTACAATTACTATACCCATTACTCTTATTATTATCAATCTAACTCATATTATTAGCCATATTATGCTTATATGATCGATAGAATGAGAATTACTATACTCACTACTCTTAGTATTATCACTCTAACTCATATTATTAGCCTTATTATGCTTATATGATCGATAGAACGACAATTACTGTAGTTATTACTCTTATTATTATCAATCTAACTCATATTATTAGCCATATTATGCTTATATGATCGATAGAACGAGAATTACTATACTCACTACTCTTAGTATTATCAATCTAACTCATATTACTAGCCATATTATGGTTATATTATCGATAGAACGACAATTACTATACTTACTACTGTTATTATTATCAATCTAACTCATATTATTAGCCATATTATGCTTAAATGATCGATAGATCTACAATTACTATACCCATTACTCTTATTATTATCAATCTAACTCATATTATTAGCCATATTATGCTTATATGATCGATAGAACGAGAACTACTATACTCACTACTCTTAGTATTATCAATCTAACTCATATTATTAGCCATATTATGCTTATATTATCGATAGAACGACAATTACTATACTTATTACTGTTATTATTATCAATCTGACTCATATTATTAGCCATATTATGCTTAAATGATCGATAGATCTACAATTACTATACTCATTACTCTTATTATTATCAATCTAACTCATATTATTAGCCACATTATGCTTATATGATCGATAGAACGAGAATTACTATACTCACTACTCTTAGTATTATCAATCTAACTCATATTATTAGCCATATTATGCTTATATTATCGATAGAACGACAATTACTATACTTATTACTGTTATTATTATCAATCTGACTCATATTATTACCCATATTATGCTTAAATGATCGATAGAACGACAATTACTATACTTATTACTGTTATAATTATCAATCTAACTCATATTATTAGCCATATTATGCTTAAATGATCGATAGAACTACAATTACTATACTCATTACTCTTATTATTATCAATCTAACTCATATTATTAGCCATATTATGCTTATATGATCGATAGAATGAGAATTACTATACTCACTACTCTTAGTATTATCACTCTAACTCATATTATTAGCCTTATTATGCTTATATGATCGATAGAACGACAATTACTATACTTATTACTCTTATTACTATCAATCTAACTCATATTATTAGCCATATTATGCTTATATGATCGATAGAACGAGAATTACTATACTCACTACTCTTAGTATTATCAATCTAACTCATATTATTAGCCATATTATGGTTATATTATCGATAGAACGACAATTACTATACTTATTACTGTTATTATTATCAATCTAACTCATATTATTAGCCATATTATGCTTAAATGATCGATAGAATGAGAATTACTATACTCACTACTCTTAGTATTATCACTCTAACTCATATTATTAGCCATATTATGCTTATATGATCGAGAGAACGACAATTACTATACTTATTAGTCTTATTATTATCAATCTAACTCATATTATTAGCCTTATTATGCTTATATGATCGATAGAACGACAATTACTGTAGTTATTACTCTTATTATTATCAATCTAACTCATATTATTAGCCATATTATGCTTATATGATCGATAGAACGAGAATTACTATACTCACTACTCTTAGTATTATCAATCTAACTCATATTATTAGCGATATTATGCTTATATTATCGATAGAACGACAATTACTATACTTATTACTGTTATTATTATCAATCTAACTCATATTATTAGCCATATTATGCTTATATGATCGATAGAACGACAATTACTATACTTATTACTCTTATTATTATGAATCTAACTCATATTACTAACCATATTATGCTTATATGATCGATAGAACGACAATTACTATACTTATTACTCTTATTATTATGAATCTAACTCATATTATTAACCATATTATGCCGATATGATCGATAGAACTACAATTACTATACTCATTACTCTTATTATTATCAATCTAACTCATATTATTAGCCATATTATGCTTATATGATGGATAGAACGAGAATTACTATACTCACTACTCTTAGTATTATCAATCTAACTCATATTATTAGCCATATTATGCTTATATTATCGATAGAACGACAATTACTATACTTATTACTGTTATTATTATCAATCTAACTCATATTATTAGCCATATTATGCTTAAATGATCGATAGAACGACAATTACTATACTTATTACTCTTATTATTATCAATCTAACTCGTATTATTAGCCATATTATGCTTACATGATCGATAGAACGACAAATACTATACTTATTACTCTTAGTATTATCAATCTAACTCATATTACTAGCCATATTATGGTTATATTATCGATAGAACGACAATTACTATACTTACTACTGTTATTATTATCAATCTAACTCATATTATTAGCCATATTATGCTTAAATGATCGATAGATCTACAATTACTATACCCATTACTCTTATTATTATCAATCTAACTCATATTATTAGCCATATTATGCTTATATGATCGATAGAACGAGAACTACTATACTCACTACTCTTAGTATTATCAATCTAACTCATATTATTAGCCATATTATGCTTATATTATCGATAGAACGACAATTACTATACTTATTACTGTTATTATTATCAATCTGACTCATATTATTACCCATATTATGCTTAAATGATCGATAGAACGACAATTACTATACTTATTACTGATATTATTATCAATCTAACTCATATTATTAGCCATATTATGCTTAAATGATCGATAGATCTACAATTACTATACCCATTACTCTTATTATTATCAATCTAACTCATATTATTAGCCATATTATGCTTATATGATCGATAGAACGAGAACTACTATACTCACTACTCTTAGTATTATCAATCTAACTCATATTATTAGCCATATTATGCTTATATTATCGATAGAACGACAATTACTATACTTATTACTGTTATTATTATCAATCTGACTCATATTATTAGCCATATTATGCTTAAATGATCGATAGATCTACAATTACTATACTCATTACTCTTATTATTATCAATCTAACTCATATTATTAGCCACATTATGCTTATATGATCGATAGAACGAGAATTACTATACTCACTACTCTTAGTATTATCAATCTAACTCATATTATTAGCCATATTATGCTTATATTATCGATAGAACGACAATTACTATACTTATTACTGTTATTATTATCAATCTGACTCATATTATTACCCATATTATGCTTAAATGATCGATAGAACGACAATTACTATACTTATTACTGTTATAATTATCAATCTAACTCATATTATTAGCCATATTATGCTTAAATGATCGATAGAACTACAATTACTATACTCATTACTCTTATTATTATCAATCTAACTCATATTATTAGCCATATTATGCTTATATGATCGATAGAATGAGAATTACTATACTCACTACTCTTAGTATTATCACTCTAACTCATATTATTAGCCTTATTATGCTTATATGATCGATAGAACGACAATTACTATACTTATTACTCTTATTACTATCAATCTAACTCATATTATTAGCCATATTATGCTTATATGATCGATAGAACGAGAATTACTATACTCACTACTCTTAGTATTATCAATCTAACTCATATTATTAGCCATATTATGGTTATATTATCGATAGAACGACAATTACTATACTTATTACTGTTATTATTATCAATCTAACTCATATTATTAGCCATATTATGCTTAAATGATCGATAGAATGAGAATTACTATACTCACTACTCTTAGTATTATCACTCTAACTCATATTATTAGCCATATTATGCTTATATGATCGAGAGAACGACAATTACTATACTTATTAGTCTTATTATTATCAATCTAACTCATATTATTAGCCTTATTATGCTTATATGATCGATAGAACGACAATTACTGTAGTTATTACTCTTATTATTATCAATCTAACTCATATTATTAGCCATATTATGCTTATATGATCGATAGAACGAGAATTACTATACTCACTACTCTTAGTATTATCAATCTAACTCATATTATTAGCGATATTATGCTTATATTATCGATAGAACGACAATTACTATACTTATTACTGTTATTATTATCAATCTAACTCATATTATTAGCCATATTATGCTTATATGATCGATAGAACGACAATTACTATACTTATTACTCTTATTATTATGAATCTAACTCATATTACTAACCATATTATGCTTATATGATCGATAGAACGACAATTACTATACTTATTACTCTTATTATTATGAATCTAACTCATATTATTAACCATATTATGCCGATATGATCGATAGAACTACAATTACTATACTCATTACTCTTATTATTATCAATCTAACTCATATTATTAGCCATATTATGCTTATATGATGGATAGAACGAGAATTACTATACTCACTACTCTTAGTATTATCAATCTAACTCATATTATTAGCCATATTATGCTTATATTATCGATAGAACGACAATTACTATACTTATTACTGTTATTATTATCAATCTAACTCATATTATTAGCCATATTATGCTTAAATGATCGATAGAACGACAATTACTATACTTATTACTCTTATTATTATCAATCTAACTCGTATTATTAGCCATATTATGCTTACATGATCGATAGAACGACAAATACTATACTTATTACTCTTAGTATTATCAATCTAACTCATATTACTAGCCATATTATGGTTATATTATCGATAGAACGACAATTACTATACTTACTACTGTTATTATTATCAATCTAACTCATATTATTAGCCATATTATGCTTAAATGATCGATAGATCTACAATTACTATACCCATTACTCTTATTATTATCAATCTAACTCATATTATTAGCCATATTATGCTTATATGATCGATAGAACGAGAACTACTATACTCACTACTCTTAGTATTATCAATCTAACTCATATTATTAGCCATATTATGCTTATATTATCGATAGAACGACAATTACTATACTTATTACTGTTATTATTATCAATCTGACTCATATTATTACCCATATTATGCTTAAATGATCGATAGAACGACAATTACTATACTTATTACTGATATTATTATCAATCTAACTCATATTATTAGCCATATTATGCTTAAATGATCGATAGATCTACAATTACTATACTCATTACTCTTATTATTATCAATCTAACTCATATTATTAGCCACATTATGCTTATATGATCGATAGAACGAGAATTACTATACTCACTACTCTTAGTATTATCAATCTAACTCATATTATTAGCCATATTATGCTTATATTATCGATAGAACGACAATTACTATACTTATTACTGTTATTATTATCAATCTGACTCATATTATTACCCATATTATGCTTAAATGATCGATAGAACGACATTTACTATACTTATTACTGTTATAATTATCAATCTAACTCATATTATTAGCCATATTATGCTTAAATGATCGATAGAACTACAATTACTATACTCATTACTCTTATTATTATCAATCTAACTCATATTATTAGCCATATTATGCTTATATGATCGATAGAATGAGAATTACTATACTCACTACTCTTAGTATTATCACTCTAACTCATATTATTAGCCTTATTATGCTTATATGATCGATAGAACGACAATTACTATACTTATTACTCTTATTACTATCAATCTAACTCATATTATTAGCCGTATTATGCTTATATGATCGATAGAACGAGAATTACTATACTCACTACTCTTAGTATTATCAATCTAGCTCATATTATTAGCCATATTATGGTTATATTATCGATAGAACGACAATTACTATACTTATTACTGTTATTATTATCAATCTAACTCATATTATTAGCCATATTATGCTTAAATGATCGATAGAATGAGAATTACTATACTCACTACTCTTAGTATTATCACTCTAACTCATATTATTAGCCATATTATGCTTATATGATCGAGAGAACGACAATTACTATACTTATTAGTCTTCTTATTATCAATGTAACTCATATTATTAGCCTTATTATGCTTATATGATCGATAGAACGACAATTACTGTAGTTATTACTCTTATTATTATCAATCTAACTCATATTATTGGCCATATTATGCTTATATGATCGATAGAACGAGAATTACTATACTCACTACTCTTAGTATTATCAATCTAACTCATATTATTAGCCATATTATGCTTATATTATCGATAGAACGACAATTACTATACTTATTACTGTTATTATTATCAATCTAACTCATATTATTAGCCATATTATGCTTATATGATCGATAGAACGACAATTACTATACTTATTACTCTTATTATTATGAATCTAACTCATATTACTAACCATATTATGCTTATATGATCGATAGAACGACAATTACTATACTTATTACTCTTATTATTATGAATCTAACTCATATTATTAACCATATTATGCCGATATGATCGATAGAACTACAATTACTATACTCATTACTCTTATTATTATCAATCTAACTCATATTATTAGCCATATTATGCTTATATGATGGATAGAACGAGAATTACTATACTCACTACTCTTAGTATTATCAATCTAACTCATATTATTAGCCATATTATGCTTATATTATCGATAGAACGACAATTACTATACTTATTACTGTTATTATTATCAATCTAACTCATATTATTAGCCATATTATGCTTAAATGATCGATAGAACGACAATTACTATACTTATTACTCTTATTATTATCAATCTAACTCGTATTATTAGCCATATTATGCTTACATGATCGATAGAACGACAAATACTATACTTATTACTCTTATTATTATCAATCTATATCATATTATTAGCCATATTATGCTTATATGATCGATAGAACGACAATTACTATACTCACTACTCTTAGTATTATCAATCTAACTCATATTATTAGCCATATTATGCTTATATTATCGATAGAACGACAGTTACTATACTTATTACTGTTATTATTATCAATCTAACTCATATTATTAGCCATATTATGCTTATGTGATCGATAGAATGAGAATTACAATACTCACTACTCTTAGTATTATCACTCTAACTCATATTATTAGCCTTAATATGCTTATATGATCGATAGAACGACAATTACTGTAGTTATTACTCTTATTATTATCAATCTAACTCATATTATTAGCCATATTTTGCTTATATGATCGATAGAACTACAATTACTATACCCATTACTCTTATTATTATCAATCTAACTCATATTATTAGCCATATTATGCTTAAATGATCGATAGATCTACAATTACTATACCCATTACTCTTATTATTATCAATCTAACTCATATTATTAGCCATATTATGCTTATATGATCGATAGAACGAGAACTACTATACTCACTACTCTTAGTATTATCAATCTAACTCATATTATTAGCCATATTATGCTTATATTATCGATAGAACGACAATTACTATACTTATTACTGTTATTATTATCAATCTGACTCGTATTATTAGCCATATTATGCTTACATGATCGATAGAACGACAAATACTATACTTATTACTCTTATTATTATCAATCTATATCATATTATTAGCCATATTATGCTTATATGATCGATAGAACGACAATTACTATACTCACTACTCTTAGTATTATCAATCTAACTCATATTATTAGCCATATTATGCTTATATTATCGAAGAACGACAGTTACTATACTTATTACTGTTATTATTATCAATCTAACTCATATTATTAGCCATATTATGCTTATATGATCGATAGAATGAGAATTACTTTACTCACTACTCTCAGTATTATCACTCTAACTCATATTATTAGCCATATTATGCTTAAATGATCGATAGATCTACAATTACTATACTCATTACTCTTATTATTATCAATCTAACTCATATTATTAGCCATATTATGCTTATATGATCGATAGAACGAGAATTACTATACTCATTACTCTTATTATTATCAATCTAACTCATATTATTAGCCATATTATGCTTATATGATCGATAGAACGAGAATTACTATACTCACTACTCTTAGTATTATCAATCTAACTCATATTATTAGCCATATTATGCTTATATGATCGATAGAACGACAATTACTATACTTATTACTGTTATTATTATCAATCTGACTCATATTATTACCCATATTATGCTTAAATGATCGATAGAACGACAATTACTATACTTATTACTCTTATTATTATCAATCTAACTCATATTATTAGCCATATTATGCTTATATGATCGATAGAACGAGAACTACTATACTCACTACTCTTAGTATTATGAATCTACCTCATATTATTAGCCATATTATGCTTATATTATCGATAGAACGACAATTACTATACTTATTACTGTTATTATTATCAATCTGACTCATATTATTACCCATATTATGCTTAAATGATCGATAGAACGACAATTACTATACTTATTACTCTTATTATTATCAATCTAACTCATATTATTAGCCATATTATGCTTATATGATCGATAGAACGACAAATACTATACTTACTACTCGTATTATTATCAATCTAACTCATATTATTAACCATATTATGCAGATATGATCGATAGAACTACAATTACTATACTCATTACTCTTATTATTATCAATCTAACTCATATTATTAGCCATATTATGCTTAAATGATCGATAGAACGACAATTACTATACTTATTACTCTTATTATTATCAATCTAACTCATATTATTAGCCATATTATGTTTATATGATCGATGGAACGAGAACTACTATACTCACTACTCTTAGTATTATCAATCTAACTCATATTCTTGGCCATATTATGCTTATATTATCGATAGAACGACAATTAGTATACTTATTACTGTTATTATTATCAATCTAACTCATATTATTAGCCATATTATGCTTAAATGATCGATAGAACGACAATTACTATACTTATTACTCTTATTATTATCAATCTAACTCGTATTATTAGCCATATTATGCTTACATGATCGATAGAACGACAAATACTATACTTATTACTCTTATTATTATCAATCTATATCATATTATTAGCCATATTATGCTTATATGATCGATAGAACGACAATTACTATACTCACTACTCTTAGTATTATCAATCTAACTCATATTATTAGCCATATTATGCTTATATTATCGAAGAACGACAGTTACTATACTTATTACTGTTATTATTATCAATCTAACTCATATTATTAGCCATATTATGCTTATATGATCGATAGAATGAGAATTACTTTACTCACTACTCTCAGTATTATCACTCTAACTCATATTATTAGCCTTATTATGCTTATATGATCGATAGAACGACAATTACTGTAGTTATTACTCTTATTATTATCAATCTAACTCATATTATTAGCCATATTATGCTTATATGATCGATAGAACGAGAATTACTATACGCACTACTCTTAGTATTATCAATCTAACTCATATTACTAGCCATATTATGGTTATATTATCGATAGAACGACAATTACTATACTTATTACTGTTATTTTTATCAATCTAACTCATATTATTAGCCATATTATGCTTAAATGATCGATAGATCTACAATTACTATACCCATTACTCTTATTATTATCAATCTAACTCATAATATTAGCCATATTATGCTTATATGATCGATAGAACGAGAACTACTATACTCACTACTCTTAGTATTATCAATCTAACTCATATTATTAGCCATATTATGCTTATATTATCGATAGAACGACAATTACTATACTTATTACTGTTATTATTATCAATCTGACTCATATTATTACCCATATTATGCTTAAATGATCGATAGAACGACAATTACTATACTTATTACTCTTATTACTATCAATCTAACTCATATTATTAGCCATATTATGCTTATATGATCGATAGAACGAGAATTACTATACTCACTACTCTTAGTATTATCAATCTAACTCATATTATTAGCCATATTATGCTTATATGATCGATAGAACGAGAATTACTATACTCACTACTCTTAGTATTATCAATCTAACTCATATTATTAGCCATATTATGGTTATATTATCGATAGAACGACAATTACTATACTTATTACTGTTATTATCATCAATCTAACTCATATTATTAGCCATATTATGCTTAAATGATCGATAGAATGAGAATTACAATACTCACTACTCTTAGTATTATCACTCTAACTCATATTATTAGCCATATTATGCTTATATGATCGAGAGAACAACAATTACTATACTTATTACTCTTATTATTATCAATCTAACTCATATTATTAGCCTTATTATGCTTATATGATCGATAGAACGACAATTACTGTAGTTATTACTCTTATTATTATCAATCTAACTCATATTATTAGCCATATTATGCTTATATGATCGATAGAACGAGAATTACTATACTCACTACTCTTAGTATTATCAATCTAACTCATATTATTAGCCATATTATGCTTATATTATCGATAGAACGACAATTACTATACTTATTACTGTTATTATTATCAATCTAACTCATATTATTAGCCATATTATGCTTATATGATCGATAGAACGAGAATTACTATACTCACTACTCTTAGTATTATCAATCTAACTCATATTATTAGCCATATTATGCTTATATGATCGATAGAACGACAATTACTATACTTATTACTCTTATTATTATGAATCTAACTCATATTATTAACCATATTATGCCGATATGATCGATAGAACTACAATTACTATACTCATTACTCTTATTATTATCAATCTAACTCATATTATTAGCCATATTATGCTTATATGATGGATAGAACGAGAATTACTATACTCACTACTCTTAGTATTATCAATCTAACTCATATTATTAGCCATATTATGCTTATATTATCGATAGAACGACAATTACTATACTTATTACTGTTATTATTATCAATCTAACTCATATTATTAGCCATATTATGCTTAAATGATCGATAGAACGCCAATTACTATACTTATTACTCTTATTATTATCAATCTAACTCGTATTATTAGCCATATTATGCTTACATGATCGATAGAACGACAAATACTATACTTATTACTCTTATTATTATCAATCTATATCATATTATTAGCCATATTATGCTTATATGATCGATATAACGACAATTACTATACTCACTACTCTTAGTATTATCAATCTAACTCATATTATTAGCCATATTATGCTTATATTATCGAAGAACGACAGTTACTATACTTATTACTGTTATTATTATCAATCTAACTCATATTATTAGCCATATTATGCTTATATGATCGATAGAATGAGAATTACTATACTCACTACTCTCAGTATTATCACTCTAACTCATATTATTAGCCTTATTATGCTTATATGATCGATAGAACGACAATTACTGTAGTTATTACTCTTATTATTATCAATCTAACTCATATTATTAGCCATATTATGCTTATATGATCGATAGAACGAGAATTACTATACGCACTACTCTTAGTATTATCAATCTAACTCATATTACTAGCCATATTATGGTTATATTATCGATAGAACGACAATTACTATACTTATTACTGTTATTTTTATCAATCTAACTCATATTATTAGCCATATTATGCTTAAATGATCGATAGATCTACAATTACTATACCCATTACTCTTATTATTATCAATCTAACTCATATTATTAGCCATATTATGCTTATATGATCGATAGAACGAGAACTACTATACTCACTACTCTTAGTATTATCAATCTAACTCATATTATTAGCCATATTATGCTTATATTATCGATAGAACGACAATTACTATACTTATTACTGTTATTATTATCAATCTGACTCATATTATTACCCATATTATGCTTAAATGATCGATAGAACGACAATTACTATACTTATTACTGTTATTATTATCAATCTAACTCATATTATTAGCCATATTATGCTTAAATGATCGATAGATCTACAATTACTATACTCATTACTCTTATTATTATCAATCTAACTCATATTATTAGCCATATTATGCTTATATGATCGATAGAACGAGAATTACTATACTCACTACTCTTAGTATTATCAATCTAACTCATATTATTAGCCATATTATGCTTATATGATCGATAGAACGAGAATTACTATACTCACTACTCTTAGTATTATCAATCTAACTCATATTATTAGCCATATTATGCTTATATGATCGATAGAACGACAATTACTATACTTATTACTCTTATTATTATCAATCTAACTCATATTATTAGCCATATTATGCTTATATGATCGATAGAACGAGAACTACTATACTCACTACTCTTAGTATTATCAATCTAACTCATATTATTAGCTATATTATGCTTATATTATCGATAGAACGACAATTACTATACTTATTACTGTTATTATTATCAATCTGACTCATATTATTACCCATATTATGCTTAAATGATCGATAGAACGACAATTACTATACTTATTACTGTTATTATTATCAATCTAACTCATATTATTAGCCATATTATGCTTAAATGATCGATAGAATGAGAATTACTATACTCACTACTCTTAGTATTATCACTCTAACTCATATTATTAGCCTTATTATGCTTATATGATCGATAGAACGACAATTACTATACTTATTACTCTTATTACTATCAATCTAACTCATATTATTAGCCATATTATGCTTATATGATCGATAGAACGAGAATTACTATACTCACTACTCTTAGTATTATCAATCTAACTCATATTATTAGCCATATTATGGTTATATTATCGATAGAACGACAATTACTATACTTATTACTGTTATTATTATCAATCTAACTCATATTAATAGCCATATTATGCTTAAATGATCGATAGAATGAGAATTACAATACTCACTACTCTTAGTATTATCACTCTAACTCATATTATTAGCCATATTATGCTTATATGATCGAGAGAACGACAATTACTATACTTATTACTCTTATTATTATCAATCTAACTCATATTATTAGCCTTATTATGCTTATATGATCGATAGAACGACAATTACTGTAGTTATTACTCTTATTACTATCAATCTAACTCATATTATTAGCCATATTATGCTTATATGATCGATAGAACGAGAATTACTATACTCACTACTCTTAGTATTATCAATCTAACTCATATTATTAGCCATATTATGGTTATATTATCGATAGAACGACAATTACTATACTTATTACTGTTATTATTATCAATCTAACTCATATTATTAGCCATATTATGCTTAAATGATCGATAGAATGAGAATTACAATACTCACTACTCTTATTATTATCACTCTAGCTCATATTATTAGCCATATTATGCTTATATGATCGAGAGAACGACAATTACTATACTTATTACTCTTATTATTATCAATCTAACTCATATTATTAGCCTTATTATGCTTATATGATCGATAGAACGACAATTACTGTAGTTATTACTCTTATTATTATCAATCTAACTCATATTATTAGCCATATTATGCTTAAATGATCGATAGAATGAGAATTACTATACTCACTACTCTTAGTATTATCACTCTAACTCATATTATTAGCCTTATTATGCTTATATGATCGATAGAACGACAATTACTATACTTATTACTCTTATTACTATCAATCTAACTCATATTATTAGCCATATTATGCTTATATGATCGATAGAACGAGAATTACTATACTCACTACTCTTAGTATTATCAATCTAACTCATATTATTAGCCATATTATGGTTATATTATCGATAGAACGACAATTACTATACTTATTACTGTTATTATTATCAATCTAACTCATATTATTAGCCATATTATGCTTAAATGATCGATAGAATGAGAATTACTATACTCACTACTCTTAGTATTATCACTCTAACTCATATTATTAGCCATATTATGCTTATATGATCGATAGAACGAGAATTACTATACTCACTACTCTTAGTATTATCAATCTAACTCATATTATTAGCCATATTATGCTTATATGATCGATTGAACGACAATTACTATACTTATTACTCTTATTATTATCAATCTAACTCATATTATTAGCCATATTATGCTTATATGATCGATAGAACGAGAACTACTATACTCACTACTCTTAGTATTATCAATCTAACTCATATTATTAGCTATATTATGCTTATATTATCGATAGAACGACAATTACTATACTTATTACTGTTATTATTATCAATCTGACTCAAGTTATTACCCATATTATGCTTAAATGATCGATAGAACGACAATTACTATACTTATTACTGTTATTATTATCAATCTAACTCATATTATTAGCCATATTATGCTTAAATGATCGATAGAATGAGAATTACTATACTCACTACTCTTAGTATTATCACTCTAACTCATATTATTAGCCTTATTATGCTTATATGATCGATAGAACGACAATTACTATACTTATTACTCTTATTACTATCAATCTAACTCATATTATTAGCCATATTATGCTTATATGATCGATAGAACGAGAATTACTATACTCACTACTCTTAGTATTATCAATCTAACTCATATTATTAGCCATATTATGGTTATATTATCGATAGAACGACAATTACTATACTTATTACTGTTATTATTATCAATCTAACTCATATTAATAGCCATATTATGCTTAAATGATCGATAGAACGACAATTACTATACTTATTACTCTTATTATTATCAATCTAACTCATATTATTAGCCTTATTATGCTTATATGATCGATAGAACGACAATTACTGTAGTTATTACTCTTATTATTATCAATCTAACTCATATTATTAGCCATATTATGCTTATATGATCGATAGAACGAGAATTACTATACTCACTACTCTTAGTAGTATCAATCTAACTCATATTACTAGCCATATTATGGTTATATTATCGATAGAACGACAATTACTATACTTATTACTGTTATTATTATCAATCTAACTCATATTATTAGCCATATTATGCTTAAATAATCGATAGATCTACAATTACTATACCCATTACTCTTATTATTATCAATCTAACTCATATTATTAGCCATATTATGCTTATATGATCGATAGAACGAGAACTACTATACTCACTACTCTTAGTATTATCAATCTAACTCATATTATTAGCCATATTATGCTTATATTATCGATAGAACGACAATTACTATACTTATTACTGTTATTATTATCAATCTGACTCATATTATTACCCATATTATGCTTAAATGATCGATAGAACGACAATTACTATACTTATTACTGATATTATTATCAATCTAACTCATATTATTAGCCATATTATGCTTAAATGATCGATAGATCTACAATTACTATACTCATTACTCTTATTATTATCAATCTAACTCATATTATTAGCCACATTATGCTTATATGATCGATAGAACGAGAATTACTATACTCACTACTCTTAGTATTATCAATCTAACTCATATTATTAGCCATATTATGCTTATATTATCGATAGAACGACAATTACTATACTTATTACTGTTATTATTATCAATCTGACTCATATTATTACCCATATTATGCTTAAATGATCGATAGAACGACAATTACTATACTTATTACTGTAATAATTATCAATCTAACTCATATTATTAGCCATATTATGTTTAAATGATCGATAGATCTACAATTACTATACTCATTACTCTTATTAGTATCAATCTGACTCATATTATTAGCCATATTATGCTTATATGATCGATAGAACGAGAATTACTATACTCACTACTCTTAGTATTATCAATCTAACTCATATTATTAGCCATATTATGCTTATATGTTCGATAGAACGACAATTACTATACTTATTACTCTTATTATTATCAATCTAACTCATATTATTAGCCATATTATGCTTATATGATCGATAGAATGAGAATTACAATACTCACTACTCTCAGTATTATCACTCTAACTCATATTATTAGCCTTATTATGCTTATATGATCGATAGAACGACAATTACTGTAGTTATTACTCTTATTATTATCAATCTAACTCATATTATTAGCCATATTTTGCTTACATGATCGATAGAACTACAATTACTATACCCATTACTCTTATTATTATCAATCTAACTCATATTATTAGCCATATTATGCTTATATGATCGATAGAACGAGAACTACTATACTCACTACTCTTAGTATTATCAATCTAACTCATATTATTAGCCATATTATGCTTATATTATCGATAGAACGACAATTACTATACTTATTACTGTTATTATTATCAATCTGACTCATATTATTACCCATATTATGCTTAAATGATCGATAGAACGACAATTACTATACTTATTACTGATATTATTATCAATCTAACTCATATTATTAGCCATATTATGCTGAAATGATCGATAGATCTACAATTACTATACTCATTACTCTTATTATTATCAATCTAACTCATATTATTAGCCACATTATGCTTATATGATCGATAGAACGAGAATTACTATACTCGCTACTCTTAGTATTATCAATCTAACTCATATTATTAGCCATATTATGCTTATATTATCGATAGAACGACAATTACTATACTTATTACTGTTATTATTATCAATCTGACTCATATTATTACCCATATTATGCTTAAATGATCGATAGAACGACAATTACTATACTTATTACTGTTATAATTATCAATCTAACTCATATTATTAGCCATATTATGCTTAAATGATCGATAGAACTACAATTACTATACTCATTACTCTTATTATTATCAATCTAACTCATATTATTAGCCATATTATGCTTATATGATCGATAGAATGAGAATTACAATACTCACTACTCTTAGTATTATCACTCTAACTCATATTATTAGCCTTATTATGCTTAAATGATCGATAGATCTACAATTACTACACTCATTACTCTTATTAGTATCAATCTAACTCATATTATTAGCCATATTATGCTTAAATGATCGATAGAATGAGAATTACTATACTCACTACTCTTGGTATTATCACTCTAACTCATATTATTAGCCATATTATGCTTATATGATCGATAGAACGAGAATTACTATACTCACTACTCTTAGTATTATCAATCTAACTCATATTATTAGCCATATTATGCTTATATGATCGATAGAACGACAATTACTATACTTATTACTCTTATTATTATCAATCTAACTCATATTATTAGCCATATTATGCTTATATGATCGATAGAACGAGAACTACTATACTCACTACTCTTAGTATTATCAATCTAACTCATATTATTAGCTATATTATGCTTATATTATCGATAGAACGACAATTACTATACTTATTACTGTTATTATTATCAATCTGACTCATATTATTACCCATATTATGCTTAAATGATCGATAGAACGACAATTACTATACTTATTACTGTTATTATTATCAATCTAACTCATATTATTAGCCATATTATGCTTAAATGATCGATAGAATGAGAATTACTATACTCACTACTCTTAGTATTATCACTCTAACTCATATTATTAGCCTTATTATGCTTATATGATCGATAGAACGACAATTACTATACTTATTACTCTTATTACTATCAATCTAACTCATATTATTAGCCATATTATGCTTATATGATCGATAGAACGAGAATTACTATACTCACTACTCTTAGTATTATCAATCTAACTCATATTATTAGCCATATTATGGTTATATTATCGATAGAACGACAATTACTATACTTATTACTGTTATTATTATCAATCTAACTCATATTAATAGCCATATTATGCTTAAATGATCGATAGAATGAGAATTACAATACTCACTACTCTTAGTATTATCACTCTAACTCATATTATTAGCCATATTATGCTTATATGATCGTGAGAACGACAATTACTATACTTATTACTCTTATTATTATCAATCTAACTCATATTATTAGCCTTATTATGCTTATATGATCGATAGAACGACAATTACTGTAGTTATTACTCTTATTACTATCAATCTAACTCATATTATTAGCCATATTATGCTTATATGATCGATAGAACGAGAATTACTATACTCACTACTCTTAGTATTATCAATCTAACTCATATTATTAGCCATATTATGGTTATATTATCGATAGAACGACAATTACTATACTTATTACTGTTATTATTATCAATCTAACTCATATTATTAGCCATATTATGCTTATATGATCGATAGAACGAGAACTACTATACTCACTACTCTTAGTATTATCAATCTAACTCATATTATTAGCTATATTATGCTTATATTATCGATAGAACGACAATTACTATACTTATTACTGTTATTATTATCAATCTGACTCATGTTATTACCCATATTATGCTTAAATGATCGATAGAACGACAATTACTATACTTATTACTGTTATTATTATCAATCTAACTCATATTATTAGCCATATTATGCTTAAATGATCGATAGAATGAGAATTACTATACTCACTACTCTTAGTATTATCACTCTAACTCATATTATTAGCCTTATTATGCTCATATGATCGATAGAACGACAATTACTATACTTATTACTCTTATTACTATCAATCTAACTCATATTATTAGCCATATTATGCTTATATGATCGATAGAACGAGAATTACTATACTCACTACTCTTAGTATTATCAATCTAACTCATATTATTAGCCATATTATGGTTATATTATCGATAGAACGACAATTACTATACTTATTACTGTTATTATTATCAATCTAACTCATATTAATAGCCATATTATGCTTAAATGATCGATAGAACGACAATTACTATACTTATTACTCTTATTATTATCAATCTAACTCATATTATTAGCCTTATTATGCTTATATGATCGATAGAACGACAATTACTGTAGTTATTACTCTTATTATTATCAATCTAACTCATATTATTAGCCATATTATGCTTATATGATCGATAGAACGAGAATTACTATACTCACTACTCTTAGTAGTATCAATCTAACTCATATTACTAGCCATATTATGGTTATATTATCGATAGAACGACAATTACTATACTTATTACTGTTATTATTATCAATCTAACTCATATTATTAGCCATATTATGCTTAAATGATCGATAGATCTACAATTACTATACCCATTACTCTTATTATTATCAATCTAACTCATATTATTAGCCATATTATGCTTATATGATCGATAGAACGAGAACTACTATACTCACTACTCTTAGTATTATCAATCTAACTCATATTATTAGCCATATTATGCTTATATTATCGATAGAACGACAATTACTATACTTATTACTGTTATTATTATCAATCTGACTCATATTATTACCCATATTATGCTTAAATGATCGATAGAACGACAATTACTATACTTATTACTGATATTATTATCAATCTAACTCATATTATTAGCCATATTATGCTTAAATGATCGATAGATCTACAATTACTATACTCATTACTCTTATTATTATCAATCTAACTCATATTATTAGCCACATTATGCTTATATGATCGATAGAACGACAATTACTGTAGTTATTACTCTTATTATTATCAATCTAACTCATATTATTAGCCATATTATGCTTATATGATCGATAGAACGAGAATTACTATACTCACTACTCTTAGTATTATCAATCTAACTTATATTATTAGCCATATTATGCTTATATGATCGATAGAACGACAATTACTATACTTATTACTCTTATTATTATCAATCTAACTCATATTATTAGCCATATTATGCTTATATGATCGATAGAACGAGAACTACTATACACACTACTCTTAGTATTATCAATCTAACTCATATTATTAGCTATATTATGCTTATATTATCGATAGAACGACAATTACTATACTTATTACTGTTATTATTATCAATCTGACTCATATTATTACCCATATTATGCTTAAATGATCGATAGAACGACTATTACTATACTTATTACTGTTATTATTATCAATCTAACTCATATTATTAGCCATATTATGCTTAAATGATCGATAGAATGAGAATTACTATACTCACTACTCTTAGTATTATCACTCTAACTCATATTATTAGCCTTATTATGCTTATATGATCGATAGAACGACAATTACTATACTTATTACTCTTATTACTATCAATCTAACTCATATTATTAGCCATATTATGCTTATATGATCGATAGAACGAGAATTACTATACTCACTACTCTTAGTATTATCAATCTAACTCATATTATTAGCCATATTATGGTTATATTATCGATAGAACGACAATTACTATACTTATTACTGTTATTATTATCAATCTAACTCATATTAATAGCCATATTATGCTTAAATGATCGATAGAATGAGAATTACAATACTCACTACTCTTAGTATTATCACTCTAACTCATATTATTAGCCATATTATGCTTATATGATCGAGAGAACGACAATTACTATACTTATTACTCTTATTATTATCAATCTAACTCATATTATTAGCCTTATTATGCTTATATGATCGATAGAACGACAATTACTGTAGTTATTACTCTTATTACTATCAATCTAACTCATATTATTAGCCATATTATGCTTATATGATCGATAGAACGAGAATTACTATACTCACTACTCTTAGTATTATCAATCTAACTCATATTATTAGCCATATTATGGTTATATTATCGATAGAACGACAATTACAATACTTATTACTGTTATTATTATCAATCTAACTCATATTATTAGCCATATTATGCTTAAATGATCGATAGAATGAGAATTACAATACTCACTACTCTTATTATTATCACTCTAACTCATATTATTAGCCATATTATGCTTATATGATCGAGAGAACGACAATTACTATACTTATTACTCTTATTATTATCAATCTAACTCATATTATTAGCCTTATTATGCTTATATGATCGATAGAACGACAATTACTGTAGTTATTACTCTTATTATTATCAATCTAACTCATATTATTAGCCATATTATGCTTAAATGATCGATAGAATGAGAATTACTATACTCACTACTCTTAGTATTATCACTCTAACTCATATTATTAGCCTTATTATGCTTATATGATCGATAGAACGACAATTACTATACTTATTACTCTTATTACTATCAATCTAACTCATATTATTAGCCATATTATGCTTATATGATCGATAGAACGAGAATTACTATACTCACTACTCTTAGTATTATCAATCTAACTCATATTATTAGCCATATTATGGTTATATTATCGATAGAACGACAATTACTATACTTATTACTGTTATTATTATCAATCTAACTCATATTATTAGCCATATTATGCTTAAATGATCGATAGAATGAGAATTACTATACTCACTACTCTTAGTATTATCACTCTAACTCATATTATTAGCCATATTATGCTTATATGATCGATAGAACGAGAATTACTATACTCACTACTCTTAGTATTATCAATCTAACTCATATTATTAGCTATATTATGCTTATATTATCGATAGAACGACAATTACTATACTTATTACTGTTATTATTATCAATCTGACTCATGTTATTACCCATATTATGCTTAAATGATCGATAGAACGACAATTACTATACTTATTACTGTTATTATTATCAATCTAACTCATATTATTAGCCATATTATGCTTAAATGATCGATAGAATGAGAATTACTATACTCACTACTCTTAGTATTATCACTCTAACTCATATTATTAGCCTTATTATGCTTATATGATCGATAGAACGACAATTACTATACTTATTACTCTTATTACTATCAATCTAACTCATATTATTAGCCATATTATGCTTATATGATCGATAGAACGAGAATTACTATACTCACTACTCTTAGTATTATCAATCTAACTCATATTATTAGCCATATTATGGTTATATTATCGATAGAACGACAATTACTATACTTATTACTGTTATTATTATCAATCTAACTCATATTAATAGCCATATTATGCTTAAATGATCGATAGAACGACAATTACTATACTTATTACTCTTATTATTATCAATCTAACTCATATTATTAGCCTTATTATGCTTATATGATCGATAGAACGACAATTACTGTAGTTATTACTCTTATTATTATCAATCTAACTCATATTATTAGCCATATTATGCTTATATGATCGATAGAACGAGAATTACTATACTCACTACTCTTAGTAGTATCAATCTAACTCATATTACTAGCCATATTATGGTTATATTATCGATAGAACGACAATTACTATACTTATTACTGTTATTATTATCAATCTAACTCATATTATTAGCCATATTATGCTTAAATGATCGATAGATCTACAATTACTATACCCATTACTCTTATTATTATCAATCTAACTCATATTATTAGCCATATTATGCTTATATGATCGATAGAACGAGAACTACTATACTCACTACTCTTAGTATTATCAATCTAACTCATATTATTAGCCATATTATGCTTATATTATCGATAGAACGACAATTACTATACTTATTACTGTTATTATTATCAATCTGACTCATATTATTACCCATATTATGCTTAAATGATCGATAGAACGACAATTACTATACTTATTACTGATATTATTATCAATCTAACTCATATTATTAGCCATATTATGCTTAAATGATCGATAGATCTACAATTACTATACTCATTACTCTTATTATTATCAATCTAACTCATATTATTAGCCACATTATGCTTATATGATCGATAGAACGAGAATTACTATACTCACTACTCTTAGTATTATCAATCTAACTCATATTATTAGCCATATTATGCTTATATTATCGATAGAACGACAATTACTATACTTATTACTGTTATTATTATCAATCTGACTCATATTATTACCCATATTATGCTTAAATGATCGATAGAACGACAATTACTATACTTATTACTGTTATAATTATCAATCTAACTCATATTATTAGCCATATTATGTTTAAATGATCGATAGATCTACAATTACTATACTCATTACTCTTATTAGTATCAATCTGACTCATATTATTAGCCATATTATGCTTATATGATCGATAGAACGAGAATTACTATACTCACTACTCTTAGTATTATCAATCTAACTCATATTATTACCCATATTATGCTTAAATGATCGATAGAACGACAATTACTATACTTATTACTGATATTATTATCAATCTAACTCATATTATTAGCCATATTATGCTTAAATGATCGATAGATCTACAATTACTATACTCATTACTCTTATTATTATCAATCTAACTCATATTATTAGCCACATTATGCTTATATGATCGATAGAACGAGAATTACTATACTCACTACTCTTAGTATTATCAATCTAACTCATATTATTAGCCATATTATGCTTATATTATCGATAGAACGACAATTACTATACTTATTACTGTTATTATTATCAATCTGACTCATATTATTACCCATATTATGCTTAAATGATCGATAGAACGACAATTACTATACTTATTACTGTTATAATTATCAATCTAACTCATATTATTAGCCATATTATGTTTAAATGATCGATAGATCTACAATTACTATACTCATTACTCTTATTAGTATCAATCTGACTCATATTATTAGCCATATTATGCTTATATGATCGATAGAACGAGAATTACTATACTCACTACTCTTAGTATTATCAATCTAACTCATATTATTAGCCATATTATGCTTATATGTTCGATAGAACGACAATTACTATACTTATTACTCTTATTATTATCAATCTAACTCATATTATTAGCCATATTATGCTTATATGATCGATAGAATGAGAATTACAATACTCACTACTCTCAGTATTATCACTCTAACTCATATTATTAGCCTTATTATGCTTATATGATCGATAGAACGACAATTACTGTAGTTATTACTCTTATTATTATCAATCTAACTCATATTATTAGCCATATTTTGCTTACATGATCGATAGAACTACAATTACTATACCCATTACTCTTATTATTATCAATCTAACTCATATTATTAGCCATATTATGCTTATATGATCGATAGAACGAGAACTACTATACTCACTACTCTGAGTATTATCAATCTGACTCATATTATTACCCATATTATGCTTAAATGATCGATAGAACGACAATTACTATACTTATTACTGATATTATTATCAATCTAACTCATATTATTAGCCATATTATGCTTAAATGATCGATAGATCTACAATTACTATACTCATTACTCTTATTATTATCAATCTAACTCATATTATTAGCCACATTATGCTTATATGATCGATAGAACGAGAATTACTATACTCACTACTCTTAGTATTATCAATCTAACTCATATTATTAGCCATATTATGCTTATATTATCGATAGAACGACAATTACTATACTTATTACTGTTATTATTATCAATCTGACTCATATTATTACCCATATTATGCTTAAATGATCGATAGAACGACAATTACTATACTTATTACTGTTATAATTATCAATCTAACTCATATTATTAGCCATATTATGCTTAAATGATCGATAGAACTACAATTACTATACTCATTACTCTTATTATTATCAATCTAACTCATATTATTAGCCATATTATGCTTATATGATCGATAGAATGAGAATTACAATACTCACTACTCTTAGTATTATCACTCTAACTCATATTATTAGCCTTATTATGCTTAAATGATCGATAGATCTACAATTACTACACTCATTACTCTTATTAGTATCAATCTAACTCATATTATTAGCCATATTATGCTTAAATGATCGATAGAATGAGAATTACTATACTCACTACTCTTGGTATTATCACTCTAACTCATATTATTAGCCATATTATGCTTATATGATCGATAGAACGAGAATTACTATACTCACTACTCTTAGTATTATCAATCTAACTCATATTATTAGCCATATTATGCTTATATGATCGATAGAACGACAATTACTATACTTATTACTCTTATTATTATCAATCTAACTCATATTATTAGCCATATTATGCTTATATGATCGATAGAACGAGAACTACTATACTCACTACTCTTAGTATTATCAATCTAACTCATATTATTAGCTATATTATGCTTATATTATCGATAGAACGACAATTACTATACTCACTACTCTTAGTATTATCACTCTAACTCATATTATTAGCCATATTATGCTTATATGATCGAGAGAACGACAATTACTATACTTATTACTGTTATTATTATCAATCTAACTCATATTATTAGCCATATTATGCTTAAATGATCGATAGAATGAGAATTACTATACTCACTACTCTTAGTATTATCACTCTAACTCATATTATTAGCCTTATTATGCTTATATGATCGATAGAACGACAATTACTATACTTATTACTCTTATTACTATCAATCTAACTCATATTATTAGCCATATTATGCTTATATGATCGATAGAACGAGAATTACTATACTCACTACTCTTAGTATTATCAATCTAACTCATATTATTAGCCATATTATGGTTATATTATCGATAGAACGACAATTACTATACTTATTACTGTTATTATTATCAATCTAACTCATATTAATAGCCATATTATGCTTAAATGATCGATAGAATGAGAATTACTATACTCACTACTCTTAGTATTATCACTCTAACTCATATTATTAGCCATATTATGCTTATATGATCGAGAGAACGACAATTACTATACTTATTACTCTTATTATTATCAATCTAACTCATATTATTAGCCTTATTATGCTTATATGATCGATAGAACGACAATTACTGTAGTTATTACTCTTATTATTATCAATCTAACTCATATTATTAGCCATATTATGCTTATATGATCGATAGAACGAGAATTACTATACTCACTACTCTTAGTAGTATCAATCTAACTCATATTACTAGCCATATTATGGTTATATTATCGATAGAACGACAATTACTATACTTATTACTGTTATTATTATCAATCTAACTCATATTATTAGCCATATTATGCTTAAATGATCGATAGATCTACAATTACTATACCCATTACTCTTATTATTATCAATCTAACTCATATTATTAGCCATATTATGCTTATATGATCGATAGAACGAGAACTACTATACTCACTACTCTTAGTATTATCAATCTACCTCATATTATTAGCCATATTATGCTTATATTATCGATAGAACGACAATTACTATACTTATTACTGTTATTATTATCAATCTGACACATATTATTACCCATATTATGCTTAAATGATCGATAGAACGACAATTACTATACTTATTACTGATATTATTATCAATCTAACTCATATTATTAGCCATATTATGCTTAAATGATCGATAGATCTACAATTACTATACTCATTACTCTTATTATTATCAATCTAACTCATATTATTAGCCACATTATGCTTATATGATCGATAGAACGAGAATTACTATACTCACTACTCTTAGTATTATCAATCTAACTCATATTATTAGCCATATTATGCTTATATTATCGATAGAACGACAATTACTATACTTATTACTGTTATTATTATCAATCTGACTCATATTATTACCCATATTATGCTTAAATGATCGATAGAACGACAATTACTATACTTATTACTGTTATAATTATCAATCTAACTCATATTATTAGCCATATTATGTTTAAATGATCGATAGATCTACAATTACTATACTCATTACTCTTATTAGTATCAATCTAACTCATATTATTAGCCATATTATGCTTATATGATCGATAGAACGAGAATTACTATACTCACTACTCTTAGTATTATCAATCTAACTCATATTATTAGCCATATTATGCTTATATGATCGATAGAACGACAATTACTATACTTTTTACTCTTATTATTATCAATCTAACTCATATTATTAGCCATATTATGCTTATATGATCGATAGAATGAGAATTACAATACTCACTACTCTTAGTATTATCACTCTAACTCATATTATTAGCCTTATTATGCTTATATGATCGATAGAACGACAATTACTGTAGTTATTACTCTTATTATTATCAATCTAACTCATATTATTAGCCATATTTTGCTTACATGATCGATAGAACTACAATTACTATACCCATTACTCTTATTATTATCAATCTAACTCATATTATTAGCCATATTATGCTTATATGATCGATAGAATGAGAATTACTATACTCACTACTCTTAGTATTATCACTCTAACTCATATTATTAGCCTTATTATGCTTATATGATCGATAGAACGACAATTACTGTAGTTATTACTCTTATTATTATCAATCTAACTCATATTATTAGCCATATTATGCTTATATGATCGATAGAACGAGAATTACTATACTCACTACTCTTAGTATTATCAATCTAACTCATATTACTAGCCATATTATGGTTATATTATCGATAGAACGACAATTACTATACTTACTACTGTTATTATTATCAATCTAACTCATATTATTAGCCATATTATGCTTAAATGATCGATAGATCTACAATTACTATACCCATTACTCTTATTATTATCAATCTAACTCATATTATTAGCCATATTATGCTTATATGATCGATAGAACGAGAACTACTATACTCACTACTCTTAGTATTATCAATCTAACTCATATTATTAGCCATATTATGCTTATATTATCGATAGAACGACAATTACTATACTTATTACTGTTATTATTATCAATCTGACTCATATTATTACCCATATTATGCTTAAATGATCGGTAGAACGACAATTACTATACTTATTACTGTTATAATTATCAATCTAACTCATATTATTAGCCATATTATGTTTAAATGATCGATAGATCTACAATTACTATACTCATTACTCTTAGTATTATCAATCTAACTCATATTATTAGCCATATTATGCTTATATTATCGAAGAACTACAGTTACTATACTTATTACTGTTATTATTATCAATCTAACTCATATTATTAGCCATATTATGCTCATATGATCGATAGAATGAGAATTACTATACTCACTACTCTCAGTATTATCACTCTAACTCATATTATTAGCCTTATTATGCTTATATGATCGATAGAACGACAATTACTGTAGTTATTACTCTTATTATTATCAATCTAACTCATATTATTAGCCATATTATGCTTATATGATCGATAGAACGAGAATTACTATACGCACTACTCTTAGTATTATCAATCTAACTCATATTACTAGCCATATTATGGTTATATTATCGATAGAACGACAATTACTATACTTATTACTGTTATTTTTATCAATCTAACTCATATTATTAGCCATATTATGCTTAAATGATCGATAGATCTACAATTACTATACCCATTACTCTTATTATTATCAATCTAACTCATAATATTAGCCATATTATGCTTATATGATCGATAGAACGAGAACTACTATACTCACTACTCTTAGTATTATCAATCTAACTCATATTATTAGCCATATTATGCTTATATTATCGATAGAACGACAATTACTATACTTATTACTGTTATTATTATCAATCTGACTCATATTATTACCCATATTATGCTTAAATGATCGATAGAACGACAATTACTATACTTATTACTCTTATTACTATCAATCTAACTCATATTATTAGCCATATTATGCTTATATGATCGATAGAACGAGAATTACTATACTCACTACTCTTAGTATTATCAATCTAACTCATATTATTAGCCATATTATGCTTATATGATCGATAGAACGAGAATTACTATACTCACTACTCTTAGTATTATCAATCTAACTCATATTATTAGCCATATTATGGTTATATTATCGATAGAACGACAATTACTATACTTATTACTGTTATTATCATCAATCTAACTCATATTATTAGCCATATTATGCTTAAATGATCGATAGAATGAGAATTACAATACTCACTACTCTTAGTATTATAACTCTAACTCATATTATTAGCCATATTATGCTTATATGATCGAGAGAACGATAATTACTATACTTATTACTCTTATTATTATCAATCTAACTCATATTATTAGCCTTATTATGCTTATATGATCGATAGAACGACAATTACTGTAGTTATTACTCTTATTATTATCAATCTAACTCATATTATTAGCCATATTATGCTTATATGATCGATAGAACGAGAATTACTATACTCACTACTCTTAGTATTATCAATCTAACTCATATTATTAGCCATATTATGCTTATATTATCGATAGAACGACAATTACTATACTTATTACTGTTATTATTATCAATCTAACTCATATTATTAGCCATATTATGCTTATATGATCGATAGAACGAGAATTACTATACTCACTACTCTTAGTATTATCAATCTAACTCATATTATTAGCCATATTATGCTTATATGGTCGATAGAACGACAATTACTATACTTATTACTCTTATTATTATGAATCTAACTCATATTATTAACCATATTATGCCGATATGATCGATAGAACTACAATTACTATACTCATTACTCTTATTATTATCAATCTAACTCATATTATTAGCCATATTATGCTTATATGATGGATAGAACGAGAATTACTATACTCACTACTCTTAGTATTATCAATCTAACTCATATTATTAGCCATATTATGCTTATATTATCGATAGAACGACAATTACTATACTTATTACTGTTATTATTATCAATCTAACTCATATTATTAGCCATATTATGCTTAAATGATCGATAGAACGCCAATTACTATACTTATTACTCTTATTATTATCAATCTAACTCGTATTATTAGCCATATTATGCTTACATGATCGATAGAACGACAAATACTATACTTATTACTCTTATTATTATCAATCTATATCATATTATTAGCCATATTATGCTTATATGATCGATATAACGACAATTACTATACTCACTACTCTTACAAGGAAACATATCGAACCGCGACACACCGATTTTAATGAAACTTATGTGAAAGATAGTTCTCAAAAAAATATTTGACACGTATTTTTTTTTATCGGCAATCGTTCACATTGAAGGGGTGAAAATAGCCCTCGAAGTTGCGGGTTGAAACCATGTTTTTGGGAATATCTCTGGAACGAAAGAAGATAATTGAATTCTTTTTTTTGTAAATTGTTCGTCTTTAGATAGGAAAATTTTGTGCGTAAAAAAATTTTAAGAAACTTTATTTGTTTAAATAATATTTAAAAAATTTATCATTTTTGTTTTAATTTTAAAGTATAAAATGTCTAAAATATTGTAAAAGATTGTAAAAATAATGATATTTGTAATAAAAATGCTGATTGCCCCTCTTCACAGGAGATGATGTTAAATTATATATCTAATAAACATTGCAACAAACAAAAAATTCCAAAAACACGTATTTTTGTCCATAGTTTACGTACACGAAGTTGCAAAAAAATACATCAACATTTAGTGCAAAAATTTAAACAAAAATGATAAATTTTTTAAATATTATTTAAACAAATAAAGTTTCTTAAAATTTTTTTACGCACAAAAATTTCCTATCTGAAGACGAACAATTTACAAAAAAAAGAATTCAATTATCTTCTTTCGTTCCGGAGATATTCCCAAAAACATGGTTTCAACCCCCAACTTCGAGGGCTATTTTCACCCCTTCAATGTGAACGATTGCCGATAAAAAAAAATACGTGTCAAATATTTTTTTGAGAACTATCTTTCACATAAGTTTCATTAAAATCGGTGTGTCGCGGTTCGATATGTTTCCTTGTTAGTATTATCAATCTAACTCATATTATTAGCCATATTATGCTTATATTATCGAAGAACGACAGTTACTATACTTATTACTGTTATTATTATCAATCTAACTCATATTATTAGCCATATTATGCTTATATGATCGATAGAATGAGAATTACTATACTCACTACTCTCAGTATTATCACTCTAACTCATATTATTAGCCTTATTATGCTTATATGATCGATAGAACGACAATTACTGTAGTTATTACTCTTATTATTATCAATCTAACTCATATTATTAGCCATATTATGCTTATATGATCGATAGAACGAGAATTACTATACGCACTACTCTTAGTATTATCAATCTAACTCATATTACTAGCCATATTATGGTTATATTATCGATAGAACGACAATTACTATACTTATTACTGTTATTTTTATCAATCTAACTCATATTATTAGCCATATTATGCTTAAATGATCGATACATCTACAATTACTATACTCATTACTCTTATTATTATCAATCTAACTCATATTATTAGCCATATTATGCTTATATGATCGATAGAACGAGAATTACTATACTCACTACTCTTAGTATTATCAATCTAACTCATATTATTAGCCATATTATGCTTATATGATCGATAGAACGAGAATTACTATACTCACTACTCTTAGTATTATCAATCTAACTCATATTATTAGCCATATTATGCTTATATGATCGATAGAACGACAATTACTATACTTATTACTCTTATTATTATCAATCTAACTCATATTATTAGCCATATTATGCTTATATGATCGATAGAACGAGAACTACTATACTCACTACTCTTAGTATTATCAATCTAACTCATATTATTAGCTATATTATGCTTATATTATCGATAGAACGACAATTACTATACTTATTACTGTTATTATTATCAATCTGACTCATATTATTACCCATATTATGCTTAAATGATCGATAGAACGACAATTACTATACTTATTACTGTTATTATTATCAATCTAACTCATATTATTAGCCATATTATGCTTAAATGATCGATAGAATGAGAATTACTATACTCACTACTCTTAGTATTATCACTCTAACTCATATTATTAGCCTTATTATGCTTATATGATCGATAGAACGACAATTACTATACTTATTACTCTTATTACTATCAATCTAACTCATATTATTAGCCATATTATGCTTATATGATCGATAGAACGAGAATTACTATACTCACTACTCTTAGTATTATCAATCTAACTCATATTATTAGCCATATTATGGTTATATTATCGATAGAACGACAATTACTATACTTATTACTGTTATTATTATCAATCTAACTCATATTAATAGCCATATTATGCTTAAATGATCGATAGAATGAGAATTACAATACTCACTACTCTTAGTATTATCACTCTAACTCATATTATTAGCCATATTATGCTTATATGATCGAGAGAACGACAATTACTATACTTATTACTCTTATTATTATCAATCTAACTCATATTATTAGCCTTATTATGCTTATATGATCGATAGAACGACAATTACTGTAGTTATTACTCTTATTACTATCAATCTAACTCATATTATTAGCCATATTATGCTTATATGATCGATAGAACGAGAATTACTATACTCACTACTCTTAGTATTATCAATCTAACTCATATTATTAGCCATATTATGGTTATATTATCGATAGAACGACAATTACTATACTTATTACTGTTATTATTATCAATCTAACTCATATTATTAGCCATATTATGCTTAAATGATCGATAGAATGAGAATTACAATACTCACTACTCTTATTATTATCACTCTAACTCATATTATTAGCCATATTATGCTTATATGATCGAGAGAACGACAATTACTATACTTATTACTCTTATTATTATCAATCTAACTCATATTATTAGCCTTATTATGCTTATATGATCGATAGAACGACAATTACTGTAGTTATTACTTTTATTATTATCAATCTAACTCATATTATTAGCCATATTATGCTTATATGATCGATAGAACGAGAATTACTATACTCACTACTCTTAGTATTATCAATCTAACTCATATTATTAGCCATATTATACTTATATTATCGATAGAACGACAATTACTATACATATTACTGTTATTATTATCAATCTAACTCATATTATTAGCCATATTATGCTTATATGATCGATAGAACGAGAATTACTGTACTCACTACTCTTAGTATTATCAATCTAACTCATATTATTAGCCATATTATGCTTATATGATCGATAGAACGACAATTACTATACTTATTACTCTTATTATTATGAATCTAACTCATATTATTAACCATATTATGCCGATATGATCGATAGAACTACAATTACTATACTCATTACTCTTATTATTATCAATCTAACTCATATTATTAGCCATATTATGCTTATATGATGGATAGAACGAGAATTACTGTACTCACTACTCTTAGTGTTATCAATCTAACTCATATTATTAGCCATATTATGCTTATATTATCGATAGAACGACAATTACTATACTTATTACTGTTATTATTATCAATCTAACTCATATTATTAGCCATATTATGCTTAAATGATCGATAGAACGACAATTACTATACTTATTACTCTTATTATTATCAATCTAACTCGTATTATTAGCCATATTATGCTTACATGATCGATAGAACGACAAATACTATACTTATTACTCTTATTATTATCAATCTATATCATATTATTAGCCATATTATGCTTATATGATCGATAGAACGACAAATACTATACTCACTACTCTTAGTATTATCAATCTAACTCATATTATTAGCCATATTATGCTTATATTATCGAAGAACGACAGTTACTATACTTATTACTGTTATTATTATCAATCTAACTCATATTATTAGCCATATTATGCTTATATGATCGATAGAATGAGAATTACTATACTCACTACTCTCAGTATTATCACTCTAACTCATATTATTAGCCTTATTATGCTTATATGATCGATAGAACGACAATTACTGTAGTTATTACTCTTATTATTATCAATCTAACTCATATTATTAGCCATATTATGCTTATATGATCGATAGAACGAGAATTACTATACTCACTACTCTTAGTATTATCAATCTAACTCATATTACTAGCCATATTATGGTTATATTATCGATAGAACGACAATTACTATACTTATTACTGTTATTATTATCAATCTAACTCATATTATTAGCCATATTATGCTTAAATGATCGATAGATCTACAATTACTATACCCATTACTCTTATTATTATCAATCTAACTCATATTATTAGCCATATTATGCTTATATGATCGATAGAACGAGAACTACTATACTCACTACTCTTAGTATTATCAATCTAACTCATATTATTAGCCATATTATGCTTATATGATCGATAGAACGACAATTACTATACTCACTACTCTTAGTATTATCAATCTAACTCATATTATTAGCCATATTATGCTTATATTATCGAAGAACGACAGTTACTATACTTATTACTGTTATTATTATCAATCTAACTCATATTATTAGCCATATTATGCTTATATGATCGATAGAATGAGAATTACTATACTCACTACTCTCAGTATTATCACTCTAACTCATATTATTAGCCTTATTATGCTTATATGATCGATAGAACGACAATTACTGTAGTTATTACTCTTATTATTATCAATCTAACTCATATTATTAGCCATATTATGCTTATATGATCGATAGAACGAGAATTACTATACTCACTACTCTTAGTATTATCAATCTAACTCATATTACTAGCCATATTATGGTTATATTATCGATAGAACGACAATTACTATACTTATTACTGTTATTATTATCAATCTAACTCATATTATTAGCCATATTATGCTTAAATGATCGATAGATCTACAATTACTATACCCATTACTCTTATTATTATCAATCTAACTCATATTATTAGCCATATTATGCTTATATGATCGATAGAACGAGAACTACTATACTCACTACTCTTAGTATTATCAATCTAACTCATATTATTAGCCATATTATGCTTATATTATCGATAGAACGACAATTACTATACTTATTACTGTTATTATTATCAATCTGACTCATATTATTACCCATATTATGCTTAAATGATCGATAGAACGACAATTACTATACTTATTACTGTTATTATTATCAATCTAACTCATATTATTAGCCATATTATGCTTAAATGATCGATAGATCTACAATTACTATACTCATTACTCTTATTATTATCAATCTAACTCATATTATTAGCCATATTATGCTTATATGATCGATAGAACGAGAATTACTATACTCACTACTCTTAGTATTATCAATCTAACTCATATTATTAGCCATATTATGCTTATATGATCGATAGAACGACAATTACTATACTTATTACTCTTATTATTATCAATCTAACTCATATTATTAGCCATATTATGCTTAT
Source organism: Megachile rotundata (assembly GCF_050947335.1). Lineage (NCBI taxonomy): Eukaryota > Metazoa > Arthropoda > Insecta > Hymenoptera > Megachilidae > Megachile > Megachile rotundata. Next base: position 30,356 of record NW_027473503.1, on the reverse strand, counting down.
ATGATCGATAGAACGAGAACTACTATACTCCCTACTCTTAGTATTATCAATCTAACTCATATTATTAGCTATATTATGCTTATATTATCGATAGAACGACAATTACTATACTTATTACTGTTATTACTATCAATCTGACTCATATTATTACCCATATTATGCTTAAATGATCGATAGAACGACAATTACTATACATATTGCTGTTATTATTATCAATCTAACTCATATTAATAGCCATATTATGCTTAAATGATCGATAGAACGACAATTACTATACTTATTACTCTTATTATTATCAACCTAACTCATATTATTAGCCTTATTATGCTTATATGATCGATAGAACGACAATTACTGTAGTTATTACTCTTATTATTATCAATCTAACTCATATTATTAGCCATATTATGCTTATATGATCGATAGAACGAGAATTACTATACTCACTACTCTTAGTAGTATCAATCTAACTCATATTACTAGCCATATTATGGTTATATTATCGATAGAACGACAATTACTATACTTATTACTGTTATTATTATCAATCTAACTCATATTATTAGCCATATTATGCTTAAATGATCGATAGATCTACAATTACTATACCCATTACTCTTATTATTATCAATCTAACTCATATTATTAGCCATATTATGCTTATATGATCGATAGAACGAGAACTACTATACTCACTACTCTTAGTATTATCAATCTAACTCATATTATTAGCCATATTATGCTTATATTATCGATAGAACGACAATTACTATACTTATTACTGTTATTATTATCAATCTGACTCATATTATTACCCATATTATGCTTAAATGATCGATAGAACGACAATTACTATACTTATTACTGATATTATTATCAATCTAACTCATATTATTAGCCATATTATGCTTATATTATCGATAGAACGACAATTACTATACTTATTACTGTTATTATTATCAATCTGACTCATATTATTACCCATATTATGCTTAAATGATCGATAGAACGACAATTACTATACTTATTACTGTTATAATTATCAATCTAACTCATATTATTAGCCATATTATGTTTAAATGATCGATAGATCTACAATTACTATACTCATTACTCTTATTAGTATCAATCTGACTCATATTATTAGCCATATTATGCTTATATGATCGATAGAACGAGAATTACTATACTCACTACTCTTAGTATTATCAATCTAACTCATATTATTAGCCATATTATGCTTATATGTTCGATAGAACGACAATTACTATACTTATTACTCTTATTATTATCAATCTAACTCATATTATTAGCCATATTATGCTTATATGATCGATAGAATGAGAATTACAATACTCACTACTCTCAGTATTATCACTCTAACTCATATTATTAGCCATATTATGGTTATATTATCGATAGAACGACAATTACTATACTTATTACTGTTATTATTATCAATCTAACTCATATTAATAGCCATATTATGCTTAAATGATCGATAGAATGAGAATTACAATACTCACTACTCTTAGTATTATCACTCTAACTCATATTATTAGCCATATTATGCTTATATTATCGATAGAACGACAATTACTATACTTATTACTGTTATTATTATCAATCTAACTCATATTATTAGCCATATTATGCTTAAATGATCGATAGAACGCCAATTACTATACTTATTACTCTTATTATTATCAATCTAACTCGTATTATTAGCCATATTATGCTTACATGATCGATAGAACGACAAATACTATACTTATTACTCTTATTATTATCAATCTATATCATATTATTAGCCATATTATGCTTATATGATCGATATAACGACAATTACTATACTCACTACTCTTAGTATTATCAATCTAACTCATATTATTAGCCATATTATGCTTATATTATCGAAGAACGACAGTTACTATACTTATTACTGTTATTATTATCAATCTAACTCATATTATTAGCCATATTATGCTTATATGATCGATAGAATGAGAATTACTATACTCACTACTCTCAGTATTATCACTCTAACTCATATTATTAGCCTTATTATGCTTATATGATCGATAGAACGACAATTACTGTAGTTATTACTCTTATTATTATCAATCTAACTCATATTATTAGCCATATTATGCTTATATGATCGATAGAACGAGAATTACTATACGCACTACTCTTAGTATTATCAATCTAACTCATATTACTAGCCATATTATGGTTATATTATCGATAGAACGACAATTACTATACATATTACTGTTATTTTTATCAATCTAACTCATATTATTAGCCATATTATGCTTAAATGATCGATAGATCTACAATTACTATACCCATTACTCTTATTATTATCAATCTAACTCATATTATTAGCCATATTATGCTTATATGATCGATAGAACGAGAACTACTATACTCACTACTCTTAGTATTATCAATCTAACTCATATTATTAGCCATATTATGCTTATATTATCGATAGAACGACAATTACTATACTTATTACTGTTATTATTATCAATCTGACTCATATTATTACCCATATTATGCTTAAATGATCGATAGAACGACAATTACTATACTTATTACTGTTATTATTATCAATCTAACTCATATTATTAGCCATATTATGCTTAAATGATCGATAGATCTACAATTACTATACTCATTACTCTTATTATTATCAATCTAACTCATATTATTAGCCATATTATGCTTATATGATCGATAGAACGAGAATTACTATACTCACTACTCTTAGTATTACCAATCTAACTCATATTATTAGCCATATTATGCTTATATGATCGATAGAACGAGAATTACTATACTCACTACTCTTAGTATTATCAATCTAACTCATATTATTAGCCATATTATGCTTATATGATCGATAGAACGACAATTACTATACTTATTACTCTTATTATTATCAATCTAACTCATATTATTAGCCATATTATGCTTATATGATCGATAGAACGAGAACTACTATACTCACTACTCTTAGTATTATCAATCTAACTCATATTATTAGCTATATTATGCTTATATTATCGATAGAACGACAATTACTATACTTATTACTGTTATTATTATCAATCTGACTCATATTATTACCCATATTATGCTTAAATGATCGATAGAACGACAATTACTATACTTATTACTGTTATTATTATCAATCTAACTCATATTATTAGCCATATTATGCTTAAATGATCGATAGAATGAGAATTACTATACTCACTACTCTTAGTATTATCACTCTAACTCATATTATTAGCCTTATTATGCTTATATGATCGATAGAACGACAATTACTATACTTATTACTCTTATTACTATCAATCTAACTCATATTATTAGCCATATTATGCTTATATGATCGATAGAACGAGAATTACTATACTCACTACTCTTAGTATTATCAATCTAACTCATATTATTAGCCATATTATGGTTATATTATCGATAGAACGACAATTACTATACTTATTACTGTTATTATTATCAATCTAACTCATATTAATAGCCATATTATGCTTAAATGATCGATAGAATGAGAATTACAATACTCACTACTCTTAGTATTATCACTCTAACTCATATTATTAGCCATATTATGCTTATATGATCGAGAGAACGACAATTACTATACTTATTACTCTTATTATTATCAATCTAACTCATATTATTAGCCTTATTATGCTTATATGATCGATAGAACGACAATTACTGTAGTTATCACTCTTATTACTATCAATCTAACTCATATTGTTAGCCATATTATGCTTATATGATCGATAGAACGAGAATTACTATACTCACTACTCTTAGTATTATCAATCTAACTCATATTATTAGCCATATTATGGTTATATTATCGATAGAACGACAATTACTATACTTATTACTGTTATTATTATCAATCTAACTCATATTATTAGCCATATTATGCTTAAATGATCGATAGAATGAGAATTACAATACTCACTACTCTTATTATTATCACTCTAACTCATATTATTAGCCATATTATGCTTATATGATCGAGAGAACGACAATTACTATACTTATTACTCTTATTATTATCAATCTAACTCATATTATTAGCCTTATTATGCTTATATGATCGATAGAACGACAATTACTGTAGTTATTACTCTTATTATTATCAATCTAACTCATATTATTAGCCATATTATGCTTATATGATCGATAGAACGAGAATTACTATACTCACTACTCTTAGTATTATCAATCTAACTCATATTATTAGCCATATTATACTTATATTATCGATAGAACGACAATTACTATACTTATTACTGTTATTATTATCAATCTAACTCATATTATTAGCCATATTATGCTTATATGATCGATAGAACGAGAATTACTGTACTCACTACTCTTAGTATTATCAATCTAACTCATATTATTAGCCATATTATGCTTATATGATCGATAGAACGACAATTACTATACTTATTACTCTTATTATTATGAATCTAACTCATATTATTAACCATATTATGCCGATATGATCGATAGAACTACAATTACTATACTCATTACTCTTATTATTATCAATCTAACTCATATTATTAGCCATATTATGCTTATATGATGGATAGAACGAGAATTACTGTACTCACTACTCTTAGTGTTATCAATCTAACTCATATTATTAGCCATATTATGCTTATATTATCGATAGAACGACAATTACTATACTTATTACTGTTATTATTATCAATCTAACTCATATTATTAGCCATATTATGCTTAAATGATCGATAGAACGACAATTACTATACTTATTACTCTTATTATTATCAATCTAACTCGTATTATTAGCCATATTATGCTTACATGATCGATAGAACGACAAATACTATACTTATTACTCTTATTATTATCAATCTATATCATATTATTAGCCATATTATGCCGATATGATCGATAGAACTACAATTACTATACTCATTACTCTTATTATTATCAATCTAACTCATATTATTACCCATATTATGCTTATATGATCGATGGAACGAGAACTACTATACTCACTACTCTTAGTATTATCAATCTAACTCATATTATTAGCCATATTATGCTTATATTATCGATAGAACGACAATTACTATACTTAGTACTGTTATTATTATCAATCTGACTCATATTATTACCCATATTATGCTTAAATGATCGATAGAACGACAATTACTATACTTATTACTGTTTTTATTATCAATCTAACTTATATTATTAGCCTTATTATGCTTATATGATCGATAGAACGACAATTACTGTAGTTATTACTCTTATTATTATCAATCTAGCTCATATTATTAGCCATATTTTGCTTACATGATCGATAGAACTACAATTACTATACCCATTACTCTTATTATTATCAATCTAACTCATATTATTAGCCATATTATGCTTATATGATCGATAGAATGAGAATTACTATACTCACTACTCTCAGTATTATCACTCTAACTCATATTATTAGCCATATTATGCTTAAATGATCGATAGATCTACAATTACTATACTCATTACTCTTATTATTATCAATCTAACTCATATTATTAGCCATATTATGCTTATATGATCGATAGAACGAGAATTACTATACTCATTACTCTTATTATTATCAATCTAACTCATATTATTAGCCATATTATGCTTATATGATCGATAGAACGAGAACTACTATACTCACTACTCTTAGTATTATCAATCTAACTCATATTATTAGCCATATTATGCTTATATTATCGATAGAACGACAATTACTATACTTATTACTCTTATTATTATCAATCTAACTCATATTATTAGCCATATTATGCTTATATGATCGATAGAACGAGAACTGCTATACTCACTACTCTTAGTATTATCAATCTACCTCATATTATTAGCCATATTATGCTTATATTATCGATAGAACGACAATTACTATACTTATTACTCTTATTATTATCAATCTAACTCATATTATTAGCCATATTATGCTTATATGATCGATAGAACGAGAACTACTATACTCACTACTCTTAGTATTATCAATCTAACTCATATTATTAGCCATATTATGCTTATATTATCGATAGAACGACAATTACTATACTTATTACTGTTATTATTATCAATCTGACTCATATTATTACCCATATTATGCTTAAATGATCGATAGAACGACAATTACTATACTTATTACTCTTATTATTATCAATCTAACTCATATTATTAGCCATATTATGCTTATATGTTCGATAGAACGACAAATACTATACTTACTACTCTTATTATTATCAATCTAACTCATATTATTAACCATATTATGCAGATATGATCGATAGAACTACAATTACTATACTCATTACTCTTATTATTATCAATCTAACTCATATTATTAGCCATATTATGCTTAAATGATCGATAGAACTACAATTACTATACTCATTACTCTTATTATTACCAATCTAACTCATATTATTAGCCATATTATGCTTATATGATCGATAGAACGAGAATTACTATACTCACTACTCTTTGTATTATCAATGTAACTCATATTATTAGCCATATTATGCTTATATGATCGATAGAACGACAATTACTATACTTATTACTCTTATTATTATCAATCTAACTCATATTATTAGCCATATTATGCTTATGTGATCGATAGAACGAGAACTACTATACTCACTACTCTTAGTATTATCAATCTAACTCATATTATTAGCCATATTATGCTTATATTATCGATAGAACGACAATTACTATACTTATTACTGTTATTATTATCAATCTGACTCATATTATTACCCATATTATGCTTAAATGATCGATAGAACGACAATTACTATACTTATTACTCTTATTATTATCAATCTAACTCATATTATTAGCCATATTATGCTTATATGATCGATAGAACGACAAATACTATACTTACTACTCTTATTATTATCAATCTAACTCATATTATTAACCATATTATGCAGATATGATCGATAGAACTACAATTACTATACTCATTACTCTTATTATTATCAATCTAACTCATATTATTAGCCATATTATGCTTAAATGATCGATAGAACTACAATTACTATACTCAATACTCTTATTATTATCAATCTAACTCATATTATTAGCCATATTATGCTTATATGATCGATAGAATGAGAATTACTATACTCACTGCTCTTAGTGTTATCAATCTAACTCATATTATTAGCCATATTATGCTTATATGATCGATAGAACGACAATTACTATACTTATTACTGTTATTATTATCAATCTAACTCATATTATTAGCCATATTATGCTTATATGATCGATAGAACGACAATTACTATACTTATTACTCTTATTATTATGAATCTAACTCATATTATTCACCATATTATGCCGATATGATCGATAGAACTACAATTACTATACTCATTACTCTTATTATTATCAATCTAACTCATATTATTAGCCATATTATGCTTATATGATCGATAGAATGAGAATTACTATACTCACTACTCTTAGTATTATCACTCTAACTCATATTATTAGCCTTATTATGCTTATATGATCGATAGAACGACAATTACTATACGTATTACTCTTATTACTATCAATCTAACTCATATTATTAGCCATATTATGCTTATATGATCGATAGAACGAGAATTACTATACTCACTACTCTTAGTATTATCAATCTAACTCATATTATTAGCCATATTATGCTTATATGATCGATAGAACGACAATTACTATACTTATTACTCTTATTATTATGAATCTAACTCATATTATTAACCATATTATGCAGATATGATCGATAGAACTACAATTACTATACTCATTACTCTTATTATTATCAATCTAACTCATATTATTAGCCATATTATGCTTATATGATGGATAGAACGAGAATTACTATACTTATTACTCTTATTATTATCAATCTAACTCATATTATTAGCCATATTATGCTTATATGATCGATAGAACGAGAACTACTATACTCACTACTCTTAGTATTATCAATCTAACTCATATTATTAGCCATATTATGCTTATATTATCGATAGAACGACAATTACTATACTTATTACTGTTATTATTATCAATCTGACTCATATTATTACCCATATTATGCTTAAATGATCGGTAGAACGACAATTACTATACTTATTACTCTTATTATTATCAATCTAACTCGTATTATTAGCCATATTATGCTTACATGACCGATAGAACGACAAATACTATACTTATTACTCTTATTATTATCAATCTATATCATATTATTAGCCATATTATGCCGATATGATCGATAGAACTACAATTACTGTACTCATTACTCTTATTATTATCAATCTAACTCATATTATTAGCCATATTATGCTTATATGATCGATAGAACGAGAATTACTATACTCACTACTCTTAGTATTATCAATCTAACTCATATTATTAGCCATATTATGCTTATATGATCGATAGAACGACAAATACTATACTTACTACTCTTATTATTATCAATCTAACTCATATTATTAACCATATTGTGCAGATATGATCGATAGAACTACAATTACTATACTCATTACTCTTATTATCATCAATCTAACTCATATTATTAGCCATATTATGCTTAAATGATCGATAGAACTACAATTACTATACTCATTACTCTTATTATCATCAATCTAACTCATATTATTAGCCATATTATGCTTAAATGATCGATAGAACTACAATTACTATACTCATTACTCTTATTATTATCAATCTAACTCATATTATTAGCCATATTATGCTTATATGATCGATAGAATGAGAATTACTATACTCACTACTCTTAGTATTATCACTCTAACTCAAATTATTAGCCTTATTATGCTTATATGATCGATAGAACTACAATTACTATACCCATTACTCTTATTATTATCAATCTAACTCATATTATTAGCCATATTATGCTTATATGATCGATAGAATGAGAATTACTATACTCACTACTCTCAGTATTATCACTCTAACTCATATTATTAGCCATATTATGCTTAAATGATCGATAGATCTACAATTACTATACTCATTACTCTTATTATTATCAATCTAACTCATATTATTAGCCATATTATGCTTATATGATCGATAGAACGAGAATTACTATACTCATTACTCTTATTATTATCAATCTAACTCATATTATTAGCCATATTATGCTTATATGATCGATAGAACGAGAACTACTATACTCACTACTCTTAGTATTATCAATCTAACTCATATTATTAGCCATATTATGCTTATATTATCGATAGAACGACAATTACTATACTTATTACTCTTATTATTATCAATCTAACTCATATTATTAGCCATATTATGCTTATATGATCGATAGAACGAGAACTGCTATACTCACTACTCTTAGTATTATCAATCTACCTCATATTATTAGCCATATTATGCTTATATTATCGATAGAACGACAATTACTATACTTATTACTCTTATTATTATCAATCTAACTCATATTATTAGCCATATTATGCTTATATGATCGATAGAACGAGAACTACTATACTCACTACTCTTAGTATTATCAATCTAACTCATATTATTAGCCATATTATGCTTATATTATCGATAGAACGACAATTACTATACTTATTACTGTTATTATTATCAATCTGACTCATATTATTACCCATATTATGCTTAAATGATCGATAGAACGACAATTACTATACTTATTACTCTTATTATTATCAATCTAACTCATATTATTAGCCATATTATGCTTATATGATCGATAGAACGACAAATACTATACTTACTACTCTTATTATTATCAATCTAACTCATATTATTAACCATATTATGCAGATATGATCGATAGAACTACAATTACTATACTCATTACTCTTATTATTATCAATCTAACTCATATTATTAGCCATATTATGCTTAAATGATCGATAGAACTACAATTACTATACTCATTACTCTTATTAATACCAATCTAACTCATATTATTAGCCATATTATGCTTATATGATCGATAGAACGAGAATTACTATACTCACTACTCTTAGTATTATCAATCTAACTCATATTATTAGCCATATTATGCTTATATGATCGATAGAACGACAATTACTATACTTATTACTCTTATTATTATCAATCTAACTCATATTATTAGCCATATTATGCTTATGTGATCGATAGAACGAGAACTACTATACTCACTACTCTTAGTATTATCAATCTAACTCATATTATTAGCCATATTATGCTTATATTATCGATAGAACGACAATTACTATACTTATTACTGTTATTATTATCAATCTGACTCATATTATTACCCATATTATGCTTAAATGATCGATAGAACGACAATTACTATACTTATTACTCTTATTATTATCAATCTAACTCATATTATTAGCCATATTATGCTTATATGATCGATAGAACGACAAATACTATACTTACTACTCTTATTATTATCAATCTAACTCATATTATTAACCATATTATGCAGATATGATCGATAGAACTACAATTACTATACTCATTACTCTTATTATTATCAATCTAACTCATATTATTAGCCATATTATGCTTAAATGATCGATAGAACTACAATTACTATACTCAATACTCTTATTATTATCAATCTAACTCATATTATTAGCCATATTATGCTTATATGATCGATAGAATGAGAATTACTATACTCACTGCTCTTAGTATTATCAATCTAACTCATATTATTAGCCATATTATGCTTATATGATCGATAGAACGACAATTACTATACTTATTACTGTTATTATTATCAATCTAACTCATATTATTAGACATATTATGCTTATATGATCGATAGAACGACAATTACTATACTTATTACTCTTATTATTATGAATCTAACTCATATTATTCACCATATTATGCCGATATGATCGATAGAACTACAATTACTATACTCATTACTCTTATTATTATCAATCTAACTCATATTATTAGCCATATTATGCTTATATGATCGATAGAATGAGAATTACTATACTCACTACTCTTAGTATTATCACTCTAACTCATATTATTAGCCTTATTATGCTTATATGATCGATAGAACGACAATTACTATACGTATTACTCTTATTACTATCAATCTAACTCATATTATTAGCCATATTATGCTTATATGATCGATAGAACGAGAATTACTATACTCACTACTCTTAGTATTATCAATCTAACTCATATTATTAGCCATATTATGCTTATATGATCGATAGAACGACAATTACTATACTTATTACTCTTATTATTATGAATCTAACTCATATTATTAACCATATTATGCAGATATGATCGATAGAACTACAATTACTATACTCATTACTCTTATTATTATCAATCTAACTCATATTATTAGCCATATTATGCTTATATGATGGATAGAACGAGAATTACTATACTTATTACTCTTATTATTATCAATCTAACTCATATTATTAGCCATATTATGCTTATATGATCGATAGAACGAGAACTACTATACTCACTACTCTTAGTATTATCAATCTAACTCATATTATTAGCCATATTATGCTTATATTATCGATAGAACGACGATTACTATACTTATTACTGTTATTATTATCAATCTGACTCATATTATTACCCATATTATGCTTAAATGATCGGTAGAACGACAATTACTATACTTATTACTCTTATTATTATCAATCTAACTCGTATTATTAGCCATATTATGCTTACATGACCGATAGAACGACAAATACTATACTTATTACTCTTATTATTATCAATCTATATCATATTATTAGCCATATTATGCCGATATGATCGATAGAACTACAATTACTGTACTCATTACTCTTATTATTATCAATCTAACTCATATTATTAGCCATATTATGCTTATATGATCGATAGAACGAGAATTACTATACTCACTACTCTTAGTATTATCAATCTAACTCATATTATTAGCCATATTATGCTTATATGATCGATAGAACGACAAATACTATACTTACTACTCTTATTATTATCAATCTAACTCATATTATTAACCATATTGTGCAGATATGATCGATAGAACTACAATTACTATACTCATTACTCTTATTATCATCAATCTAACTCATATTATTAGCCATATTATGCTTAAATGATCGATAGAACTACAATTACTATACTCATTACTCTTATTATCATCAATCTAACTCATATTATTAGCCATATTATGCTTAAATGATCGATAGAACTACAATTACTATACTCATTACTCTTATTATTATCAATCTAACTCATATTATTAGCCATATTATGCTTATATGATCGATAGAATGAGAATTACTATACTCACTACTCTTAGTATTATCACTCTAACTCAAATTATTAGCCTTATTATGCTTATATGATCGATAGAACGACAATTACTATACTTATTACTCTTATTACTATCAATCTAACTCATATTATTAGCCATATTATGCTTATATGATCGATAGAACGAGAATTACTATACTCACTACTCTTAGTATTATCAATCTAACTCATATTATTAGCCATATTATGCTTATATGATCGATAGAACGACAATTACTATACTTATTACTCTTATTATTATGAATCTAACTCATATTATTAACCATATTATGCAGATATGATCGATAGAACTACAATTACTATACTCATTACTCTTATTGTTATCAATCTAACTCATATTATTAGCCATATTATGCTTATATGATGGATAGAACGAGAATTACTATACTCACTACTCTTAGTATTATCAATCTAACTCATATTATTAGCCATATTATGCTTATATTATCGATAGAACGACAATTACTATACTTATTACTGTTATTATTATCAATCTAACTCATATTATTAGCCATATTATGCTTAAATGATCGATAGAATGAGAATTACTATACTCACTACTCTTAGTATTATCAGTCTAACTCATATTATTAGCCATATTATGCTTATATGATCGAGAGAACGACAATTACTATACTTATTACTCTTATTATTATCAATCTAACTCATATTATTAGCCTTATTATGCTTATATGATCGATAGAACGACAAGTACTGTAGTTATTACTCTTATTATTATCAATCTAACTCATATTATTAGCCATATTATGCTTATATGATCGATAGAACGAGAATTACTATACTCACTACTCTTAGTATTATCAATCTAACTCATATTATTAGCCATATTATGCTTATATGATCGATAGAACGACAATTACTATACTTATTACTCTTATTATTATGAATCTAACTCATATTATTCACCATATTATGCCGACATGATCGATAGAACTACAATTACTATACTCATTACTCTTATTATTATCAATCTAACTCATATTATTAGCCATATTATGCTTATATGATCGATAGAATGAGAATTACTATACTCACTACTCTTAGTATTATCACTCTAACTCATATTATTAGCCTTATTATGCTTATATGATCGATAGAACGACAATTACTATACTTATTACTCTTATTACTATCAATCTAACTCATATTATTAGCCATATTATGCTTATATGATCGATAGAGCGAGAATTACTATACTCACTACTCTTAGTATTATCAATCTAACTCATATTATTAGCCATATTATGGTTATATTATCGATAGAACGACAATTACTATACTTATTACTGTTATTATTATCAATCTAACTCATATTATTAGCCATATTATGCTTAAATGATCGATAGAATGAGAATTACTATACTCACTACTCTTAGTATTATCACTCTAACTCATATTATTAGCCATATTATGCTCATATGATCGAGAGAACGACAATTACTATACTTATTACTCTTATTATTATCAATCTAACTCATATTATTAGCCTTATTATGCTTATATGATCGATAGATCGACAATTACTGTAGTTATTACTCTTATTATTATCAATCTAACTCATATTATTAGCCATATTATGCTTATATGATCGATAGAACGAGAATTACTATACTCACTACTCTTAGTATTATCAATCTAACTCATATTATTAGCCATATTATGCTTATATGATCGATGGAACGAGAACTACTATACTCACTACTCTTACTATTATCAATCTAACTCATATTATTAGCCATATTATGCTTAAATGATCGATAGAACGACAATTACTATACTTATTACTCTTATTATTATCAATCTAACTCGTATTATTAGCCATATTATGCTTACATGATCGATAGAACGACAAATACTATACTTATTACTCTTATTATTATCAATCTATATCATATTATTAGCCATATTATGCCGATATGATCGATAGAACTACAATTACTATACTCATTACTCTTATTATTATCAATCTAACTCATATTATTACCCATATTATGCTTATATGATCGATGGAACGAGAACTACTACACTCACTACTCTTAGTATTATCAATCTAACTCATATTATTAGCCATATTATGCTTATATTATCGATAGAACGACAATTACTATACTTAGTACTGTTATTATTATCAATCTGACTCATATTATTACCCATATTATGCTTAAATGATCGATAGAACGACAATTACTATACTTGTTACTGTTATTATTATCAATCTAACTCATATTATTAGCCTTATTATGCTTATATGATCGATAGAACGACAATTACTGTAGTTATTACTCTTATTATTATCAATCTAGCTCATATTATTAGCCATATTTTGCTTATATGATCGATAGAACTACAATTACTATACCCATTACTCTTATTATTATCAATCTAACTCATATTATTAGCCATATTATGCTTATATGATCGATAGAATGAGAATTACTATACTCACTACTCTCAGTATTATCACTCTAACTCATATTATTAGCCATATTATGCTTAAATGATCGATAGATCTACAATTACTATACTCATTACTCTTATTATTATCAATCTAACTCATATTATTAGCCATATTATGCTTATATGATCGATAGAACGAGAATTACTATACTCATTACTCTTATTATTATCAATCTAACTCATATTATTAGCCATATTATGCTTATATGATCGATAGAACGAGAACTACTATACTCACTACTCTTAGTATTATCAATCTAACTCATATTATTAGCCATATTATGCTTATATTATCGATAGAACGACAATTACTATACTTATTACTCTTATTATTATCAATCTAACTCATATTATTAGCCATATTATGCTTATATGATCGATAGAACGAGAACTGCTATACTCACTACTCTTAGTATTATCAATCTACCTCATATTATTAGCCATATTATGCTTATATTATCGATAGAACGACAATTACTATACTTATTACTCTTATTATTATCAATCTAACTCATATTATTAGCCATATTATGCTTATGTGATCGATAGAACGAGAACTACTATACTCACTACTCTTAGTATTATCAATCTAACTCATATTATTAGCCATATTATGCTTATATTATCGATAGAACGACAATTACTATACTTATTACTGTTATTATTATCAATCTGACTCATATTATTACCCATATTATGCTTAAATGATCGATAGAACGACAATTACTATACTTATTACTCTTATTATTATCAATCTAACTCATATTATTAGTCATATTATGCTTATATGATCGATAGAACGACAAATACTATACTTACTACTCTTATTATTATCAATCTAACTCATATTATTAACCATATTATGCAGATATGATCGATAGAACTACAATTACTATACTCATTACTCTTATTATTATCAATCTAACTCATATTATTAGCCATATTAAGCTTAAATGATCGATAGAACTACAATTACTATACTCAATACTCTTATTATTATCAATCTAACTCATATTATTAGCCATATTATGCTTATATGATCGATAGAATGAGAATTACTATACTCACTGCTCTTAGTATTATCAATCTAACTCATATTATTAGCCATATTATGCTTATATGATCGATAGAACGACAATTACTATACTTATTACTCTTATTATTATCAATCTAACTCATATTATTAGCCATATTATGCTTATATGATCGATAGAACGAGAACTACTATACTCACTACTCTTAGTATTATCAATCTAACTCATATTATTAGCCATATTATGCTTATATTATCGATAGAACGACAATTACTATACTTATTACTGTTATTATTATCAATCTGACTCATATTATTACCCATATTATGCTTAAATGATCGATAGAACGACAATTACTATACTTATTACTGTTATTATTATCAATCTAACTCATATTATTAGCCATATTATGCTTAAATGATCGATAGATCTACAATTACTATACTCATTACTCTTATTATTATCAATCTAACTCATATTATTAGCCATATTATGCTTATATGATGGATAGAACGAGAATTACTATACTCACTACTCTTAGTATTATCAATCTAACTCATATTATTAACCATATTGTGCAGATATGATCGATAGAACTACAATTACTATACTCATTACTCTTATTATCATCAATCTAACTCATATTATTAGCCATATTATGCTTAAATGATCGATAGAACTACAATTACTATACTCATTACTCTTATTATCATCAATCTAACTCATATTATTAGCCATATTATGCTTAAATGATCGATAGAACTACAATTACTATACTCATTACTCTTATTATTATCAATCTAACTCATATTATTAGCCATATTATGCTTATATGATCGATAGAATGAGAATTACTATACTCACTACTCTTAGTATTATCACTCTAACTCATATTATTAGCCTTATTATGCTTATATGATCGATAGAACGACAATTACTATACTTATTACTCTTATTACTATCAATCTAACTCATATTATTAGCCATATTATGCTTATATGATCGATAGAACGAGAATTACTATACTCACTACTCTTAGTATTATCAATCTAACTCATATTATTAGCCATATTATGCTTATATGATCGATAGAACGACAATTACTATACTTATTACTCTTATTATTATGAATCTAACTCATATTATTAACCATATTATGCAGATATGATCGATAGAACTACAATTACTATACTCATTACTCTTATTATTATCAATCTAACTCATATTATTAGCCATATTATGCTTATATGATGGATAGAACGAGAATTACTATACTCACTACTCTTAGTATTATCAATCTAACTCATATTACTAGCCAGATTATGCTTATATTATCGATAGAACGACAATTACTATACTTATTACTGTTATTATTATCAATCTAACTCATATTATTAGCCATATTATGCTTAAATGATCGATAGAATGAGAATTACTATACTCACTACTCTTAGTATTATCACTCTAACTCATATTATTAGCC
Organism: Megachile rotundata; assembly: GCF_050947335.1. NCBI lineage: Eukaryota > Metazoa > Arthropoda > Insecta > Hymenoptera > Megachilidae > Megachile > Megachile rotundata. Next base: position 12,857 of record NW_027473503.1, on the reverse strand, counting down.
ATATTATGCTTATATGATCGAGAGAACGACAATTACTATACTTATTACTCTTATTATTATCAATCTAACTCATATTATTAGCCTTATTATGCTTATATGATCGATAGAACGACAAGTACTGTAGTTATTACTCTTATTATTATCAATCTAACTCATATTATTAGCCATATTATGCTTATATGATCGATAGAACGAGAATTACTATACTCACTACTCTTAGTATTATCAATCTAACTCATATTATTAGCCACATTATGCTTATATGATCGATAGAACGACAATTACTATACTTATTACTCTTATTATTATGAATCTAACTCATATTATTCACCATATTATGCCGATATGATCGATAGAACTACAATTACTATACTCATTACTCTTATTATTATCAATCTAACTCATATTATTAGCCATATTATGCTTATATGATCGATAGAATGAGAATTACTATACTCACTACTCTTAGTATTATCACTCTAACTCATATTATTAGCCTTATTATGCTTATATGATCGATAGAACGACAATTACTATACGTATTACTCTTATTACTATCAATCTAACTCATATTATTAGCCATATTATGCTTATATGATCGATAGAACGAGAATTACTATACTCACTACTCTTAGTATTATCAATCTAACTCATATTATTAGCCATATTATGCTTATATGATCGATAGAACGACAATTACTATACTTATTACTCTTATTATTATGAATCTAACTCATATTATTAACCATATTATGCAGATATGATCGATAGAACTACAATTACTATACTCATTACTCTTATTATTATCAATCTAACTCATATTATTAGCCATATTATGCTTATATGATGGATAGAACGAGAATTACTATACTTATTACTCTTATTATTATCAATCTAACTCATATTATTAGCCATATTATGCTTATATGATCGATAGAACGAGAACTACTATACTCACTACTCTTAGTATTATCAATCTAACTCATATTATTAGCCATATTATGCTTATATTATCGATAGAACGACAATTACTATACTTATTACTGTTATTATTATCAATCTGACTCATATTATTACCCATATTATGCTTAAATGATCGGTAGAACGACAATTACTATACTTATTACTCTTATTATTATCAATCTAACTCGTATTATTAGCCATATTATGCTTACATGACCGATAGAACGACAAATACTATACTTATTACTCTTATTATTATCAATCTATATCATATTATTAGCCATATTATGCCGATATGATCGATAGAACTACAATTACTGTACTCATTACTCTTATTATTATCAATCTAACTCATATTATTAGCCATATTATGCTTATATGATCGATAGAACGAGAATTACTATACTCACTACTCTTAGTATTATCAATCTAACTCATATTATTAGCCATATTATGCTTATATGATCGATAGAACGACAAATACTATACTTACTACTCTTATTATTATCAATCTAACTCATATTATTAACCATATTGTGCAGATATGATCGATAGAACTACAATTACTATACTCATTACTCTTATTATCATCAATCTAACTCATATTATTAGCCATATTATGCTTAAATGATCGATAGAACTACAATTACTATACTCATTACTCTTATTATCATCAATCTAACTCATATTATTAGCCATATTATGCTTAAATGATCGATAGAACTACAATTACTATACTCATTACTCTTATTATTATCAATCTAACTCATATTATTAGCCATATTATGCTTATATGATCGATAGAATGAGAATTACTATACTCACTACTCTTAGTATTATCACTCTAACTCAAATTATTAGCCTTATTATGCTTATATGATCGATAGAACGACAATTACTATACTTATTACTCTTATTACTATCAATCTAACTCATATTATTAGCCATATTATGCTTATATGATCGATAGAACGAGAATTACTATACTCACTACTCTTAGTATTATCAATCTAACTCATATTATTAGCCATATTATGCTTATATGATCGATAGAACGACAATTACTATACTTATTACTCTTATTATTATGAATCTAACTCATATTATTAACCATATTATGCAGATATGATCGATAGAACTACAATTACTATACTCATTACTCTTATTATTATCAATCTAACTCATATTATTAGCCATATTATGCTTATATGATGGATAGAACGAGAATTACTATACTCACTACTCTTAGTATTATCAATCTAACTCATATTATTAGCCATATTATGCTTATATTATCGATAGAACGACAATTACTATACTTATTACTGTTATTATTATCAATCTAACTCATATTATTAGCCATATTATGCTTAAATGATCGATAGAATGAGAATTACTATACTCACTACTCTTAGTATTATCAGTCTAACTCATATTATTAGCCATATTATGCTTATATGATCGAGAGAACGACAATTACTATACTTATTACTCTTATTATTATCAATCTAACTCATATTATTAGCCTTATTATGCTTATATGATCGATAGAACGACAAGTACTGTAGTTATTACTCTTATTATTATCAATCTAACTCATATTATTAGCCATATTATGCTTATATGATCGATAGAACGAGAATTACTATACTCACTACTCTTAGTATTATCAATCTAACTCATATTATTAGCCATATTATGCTTATATGATCGATAGAACGACAATTACTATACTTATTACTCTTATTATTATGAATCTAACTCATATTATTCACCATATTATGCCGACATGATCGATAGAACTACAATTACTATACTCATTACTCTTATTATTATCAATCTAACTCATATTATTAGCCATATTATGCTTATATGATCGATAGAATGAGAATTACTATACTCACTACTCTTAGTATTATCACTCTAACTCATATTATTAGCCTTATTATGCTTATATGATCGATAGAACGACAATTACTATACTTATTACTCTTATTACTATCAATCTAACTCATATTATTAGCCATATTATGCTTATATGATCGATAGAGCGAGAATTACTATACTCACTACTCTTAGTATTATCAATCTAACTCATATTATTAGCCATATTATGCTTATATGATCGATAGAACGAGAACTGCTATACTCACTACTCTTAGTATTATCAATCTACCTCATATTATTAGCCATATTATGCTTATATTATCGATAGAACGACAATTACTATACTTATTACTCTTATTATTATCAATCTAACTCATATTATTAGCCATATTATGCTTATATGATCGATAGAACGAGAACTACTATACTCACTACTCTTAGTATTATCAATCTAACTCATATTATTAGCCATATTATGCTTATATTATCGATAGAACGACAATTACTATACTTATTACTGTTATTATTATCAATCTGACTCATATTATTACCCATATTATGCTTAAATGATCGATAGAACGACAATTACTATACTTATTACTCTTATTACTATCAATCTAACTCATATTATTAGCCATATTATGCTTATATGATCGATAGAGCGAGAATTACTATACTCACTACTCTTAGTATTATCAATCTAACTCATATTATTAGCCATATTATGCTTATATGATCGATAGAACGAGAACTGCTATACTCACTACTCTTAGTATTATCAATCTACCTCATATTATTAGCCATATTATGCTTATATTATCGATAGAACGACAATTACTATACTTATTACTCTTATTATTATCAATCTAACTCATATTATTAGCCATATTATGCTTATGTGATCGATAGAACGAGAACTACTATACTCACTACTCTTAGTATTATCAATCTAACTCATATTATTAGCCATATTATGCTTATATTATCGATAGAACGACAATTACTATACTTATTACTGTTATTATTATCAATCTGACTCATATTATTACCCATATTATGCTTAAATGATCGATAGAACGACAATTACTATACTTATTACTCTTATTATTATCAATCTAACTCATATTATTAGTCATATTATGCTTATATGATCGATAGAACGACAAATACTATACTTACTACTCTTATTATTATCAATCTAACTCATATTATTAACCATATTATGCAGATATGATCGATAGAACTACAATTACTATACTCATTACTCTTATTATTATCAATCTAACTCATATTATTAGCCATATTAAGCTTAAATGATCGATAGAACTACAATTACTATACTCAATACTCTTATTATTATCAATCTAACTCATATTATTAGCCATATTATGCTTATATGATCGATAGAATGAGAATTACTATACTCACTGCTCTTAGTATTATCAATCTAACTCATATTATTAGCCATATTATGCTTATATGATCGATAGAACGACAATTACTATACTTATTACTCTTATTATTATCAATCTAACTCATATTATTAGCCATATTATGCTTATATGATCGATAGAACGAGAACTACTATACTCACTACTCTTAGTATTATCAATCTAACTCATATTATTAGCCATATTATGCTTATATTATCGATAGAACGACAATTACTATACTTATTACTGTTATTATTATCAATCTGACTCATATTATTACCCATATTATGCTTAAATGATCGATAGAACGACAATTACTATACTTATTACTGTTATTATTATCAATCTAACTCATATTATTAGCCATATTATGCTTAAATGATCGATAGATCTACAATTACTATACTCATTACTCTTATTATTATCAATCTAACTCATATTATTAGCCATATTATGCTTATATGATGGATAGAACGAGAATTACTATACTCACTACTCTTAGTATTATCAATCTAACTCATATTATTAACCATATTGTGCAGATATGATCGATAGAACTACAATTACTATACTCATTACTCTTATTATCATCAATCTAACTCATATTATTAGCCATATTATGCTTAAATGATCGATAGAACTACAATTACTATACTCATTACTCTTATTATCATCAATCTAACTCATATTATTAGCCATATTATGCTTAAATGATCGATAGAACTACAATTACTATACTCATTACTCTTATTATTATCAATCTAACTCATATTATTAGCCATATTATGCTTATATGATCGATAGAATGAGAATTACTATACTCACTACTCTTAGTATTATCACTCTAACTCATATTATTAGCCTTATTATGCTTATATGATCGATAGAACGACAATTACTATACTTATTACTCTTATTACTATCAATCTAACTCATATTATTAGCCATATTATGCTTATATGATCGATAGAACGAGAATTACTATACTCACTACTCTTAGTATTATCAATCTAACTCATATTATTAGCCATATTATGCTTATATGATCGATAGAACGACAATTACTATACTTATTACTCTTATTATTATGAATCTAACTCATATTATTAACCATATTATGCAGATATGATCGATAGAACTACAATTACTATACTCATTACTCTTATTATTATCAATCTAACTCATATTATTAGCCATATTATGCTTATATGATGGATAGAACGAGAATTACTATACTCACTACTCTTAGTATTATCAATCTAACTCATATTACTAGCCAGATTATGCTTATATTATCGATAGAACGACAATTACTATACTTATTACTGTTATTATTATCAATCTAACTCATATTATTAGCCATATTATGCTTAAATGATCGATAGAATGAGAATTACTATACTCACTACTCTTAGTATTATCACTCTAACTCATATTATTAGCCATATTATGCTTATATGATCGAGAGAACGACAATTACTATACTTATTACTCTTATTATTATCAATCTAACTCATATTATTAGCCTTATTATGCTTATATGATCGATAGAACGACAAGTACTGTAGTTATTACTCTTATTATTATCAATCTAGCTCATATTATTAGCCATATTATGCTTATATGATCGATAGAACGAGAATTACTATACTCACTACTCTTAGTATTATCAATCTAACTCATATTATTAGCCATATTATGCATATATATGATCGATAGAACGACAATTACTATACTTATTACTCTTATTATTATGAATCTAACTCATATTATTCACCATATTATGCCGATATGATCGATAGAACTACAATTACTATACTCATTACTCTTATTATTATCAATCTAACTCATATTATTAGCCATATTATGCTTATATGATCGATAGAATGAGAATTACTATACTCACTACTCTTAGTATTATCACTCTAACTCATATTATTAGCCTTATTATGCTTATATGATCGATAGAACGACAATTACTATACGTATTACTCTTATTACTATCAATCTAACTCATATTATTAGCCATATTATGCTTATATGATCGATAGAACGAGAATTACTATACTCACTACTCTTAGTATTATCAATCTAACTCATATTATTAGCCATATTATGCTTATATGATCGATAGAACGACAATTACTATACTTATTACTCTTATTATTATGAATCTAACTCATATTATTAACCATATTATGCAGATATGATCGATAGAACTACAATTACTATACTCATTACTCTTATTATTATCAATCTAACTCATATTATTAGCCATATTATGCTTATATGATGGATAGAACGAGAATTACTATACTTATTACTCTTATTATTATCAATCTAACTCATATTATTAGCCATATTATGCTTATATGATCGATAGAACGAGAACTACTATACTCACTACTCTTAGTATTATCAATCTAACTCATATTATTAGCCATATTATGCTTATATTATCGATAGAACGACAATTACTATACTTATTACTGTTATTATTATCAATCTGACTCATATTATTACCCATATTATGCTTAAATGATCGGTAGAACGACAATTACTATACTTATTACTCTTATTATTATCAATCTAACTCGTATTATTAGCCATATTATGCTTACATGACCGATAGAACGACAAATACTATACTTATTACTCTTATTATTATCAATCTATATCATATTATTAGCCATATTATGCCGATATGATCGATAGAACTACAATTACTGTACTCATTACTCTTATTATTATCAATCTAACTCATATTATTAGCCATATTATGCTTATATGATCGATAGAATGAGAATTACTATACTCACTACTCTTAGTATTATCACTCTAACTCAAATTATTAGCCTTATTATGCTTATATGATCGATAGAACGACAATTACTATACTTATTACTCTTATTACTATCAATCTAACTCATATTATTAGCCATATTATGCTTATATGATCGATAGAACGAGAATTACTATACTCACTACTCTTAGTATTATCAATCTAACTCATATTATTAGCCATATTATGCTTATATGATCGATAGAACGACAATTACTATACTTATTACTCTTATTATTATGAATCTAACTCATATTATTAACCATATTATGCAGATATGATCGATAGAACTACAATTACTATACTCATTACTCTTATTACTATCAATCTAACTCATATTATTAGCCATATTATGCTTATATGATGGATAGAACGAGAATTACTATACTCACTACTCTTAGTATTATCAATCTAACTCATATTATTAGCCATATTATGCTTATATTATCGATAGAACGACAATTACTATACTTATTACTGTTATTATTATCAATCTAACTCATATTAATAGCCATATTATGCTTAAATGATCGATAGAATGAGAATTACTATACTCACTACTCTTAGTATTATCAGTCTAACTCATATTATTAGCCATATTATGCTTATATGATCGAGAGAACGACAATTACTATACTTATTACTCTTATTATTATCAATCTAACTCATATTATTAGCCTTATTATGCTTATATGATCGATAGAACGACAAGTACTGTAGTTATTACTCTTATTATTATCAATCTAACTCATATTATTAGCCATATTATGCTTATATGATCGATAGAACGAGAATTACTATACTCACTACTCTTAGTATTATCAATCTAACTCATATTATTAGCCATATTATGCTTATATGATCGATAGAACGACAATTACTATACTTATTACTCTTATTATTATGAATCTAACTCATATTATTCACCATATTATGCCGACATGATCGATAGAACTACAATTACTATACTCATTACTCTTATTATTATCAATCTAACTCATATTATTAGCCATATTATGCTTATATGATCGATAGAATGAGAATTACTATACTCACTACTCTTAGTATTATCACTCTAACTCATATTATTAGCCTTATTATGCTTATATGATCGATAGAACGACAATTACTATACTTATTACTCTTATTACTATCAATCTAACTCATATTATTAGCCATATTATGCTTATATGATCGATAGAGCGAGAATTACTATACTCACTACTCTTAGTATTATCAATCTAACTCATATTATTAGCCATATTATGGTTATATTATCGATAGAACGACAATTACTATACTTATTACTGTTATTATTATCAATCTAACTCATATTATTAGCCATATTATGCTTAAATGATCGATAGAATGAGAATTACTATACTCACTACTCTTAGTATTATCAATCTAACTCATATTATTAGCCATATTATGCTTATATTATCGATAGAACGACAATTACTATACTTATTACTGTTATTATTATCAATCTGACTCATATTATTACCCATATTATGCTTAAATGATCGATAGAACGACAATTACTATACTTATTACTGTTATTATTATCAATCTAACTCATATTATTAGCCATATTATGCTTAAATGATCGATAGATCTACAATTACTATACTCATTACTCTTATTATTATCAATCTAACTCATATTATTAGCCATATTATGCTTATATGATCGATAGAATGAGAATTACTATACTCACTGCTCTTAGTATTATCAATCTAACTCATATTATTAGCCATATTATGCTTATATGATCGATAGAACGACAATTACTATACTTATTACTCTTATTATTATCAATCTAACTCATATTATTAGCCATATTATGCTTATATGATCGATAGAACGAGAACTACTATACTCACTACTCTTAGTATTATCGATCTAACTCATATTATTAGCCATATTATGCTTATATTATCGATAGAACGACAATTACTATACTTATTACTGTTATTATTATCAATCTGACTCATATTATTACCCATATTATGCTTAAATGATCGATAGAACGACAATTACTATACTTATTACTGTTATTATTATCAATCTAACTCATATTATTAGCCATATTATGCTTAAATGATCGATAGATCTACAATTACTATACTCATTACTCTTATTATTATCAATCTAACTCATATTATTAGCCATATTATGCTTATATGATGGATAGAACGAGAATTACTATACTCACTACTCTTAGTATTATCAATCTAACTCATATTATTAACCATATTGTGCAGATATGATCGATAGAACTACAATTACTATACTCATTACTCTTATTATCATCAATCTAACTCATATTATTAGCCATATTATGCTTAAATGATCGATAGAACTACAATTACTATACTCATTACTCTTATTATCATCAATCTAACTCATATTATTAGCCATATTATGCTTAAATGATCGATAGAACTACAATTACTATACTCATTACTCTTATTATTATCAATCTAACTCATATTATTAGCCATATTATGCTTATATGATCGATAGAATGAGAATTACTATACTCACTACTCTTAGTATTATCACTCTAACTCATATTATTAGCCTTATTATGCTTATATGATCGATAGAACGACAATTACTATACTTATTACTCTTATTACTATCAATCTAACTCATATTATTAGCCATATTATGCTTATATGATCGATAGAACGAGAATTACTATACTCACTACTCTTAGTATTATCAATCTAACTCATATTATTAGCCATATTATGCTTAAATGATCGATAGAACTACAATTACTATACTCATTACTCTTATTATTATCAATCTAACTCATATTATTAGCCATATTATGCTTATATGATCGATAGAATGAGAATTACTATACTCACTACTCTTAGTATTATCACTCTAACTCAAATTATTAGCCTTATTATGCTTATATGATCGATAGAACGACAATTACTATACTTATTACTCTTATTACTATCAATCTAACTCATATTATTAGCCATATTATGCTTATATGATCGATAGAACGAGAATTACTATACTCACTACTCTTAGTATTATCAATCTAACTCATATTATTAGCCATATTATGCTTATATGATCGATAGAACGACAATTACTATACTTATTACTCTTATTATTATGAATCTAACTCATATTATTAACCATATTATGCAGATATGATCGATAGAACTACAATTACTATACTCATTACTCTTATTATTATCAATCTAACTCATATTATTAGCCATATTATGCTTATATGATGGATAGAACGAGAATTACTATACTCACTACTCTTAGTATTATCAATCTAACTCATATTATTAGCCATATTATGCTTATATTATCGATAGAACGACAATTACTATACTTATTACTGTTATTATTATCAATCTAACTCATATTATTAGCCATATTATGCTTAAATGATCGATAGAATGAGAATTACTATACTCACTACTCTTAGTATTATCAGTCTAACTCATATTATTAGCCATATTATGCTTATATGATCGAGAGAACGACAATTACTATACTTATTACTCTTATTATTATCAATCTAACTCATATTATTAGCCTTATTATGCTTATATGATCGATAGAACGACAAGTACTGTAGTTATTACTCTTATTATTATCAATCTAACTCATATTATTAGCCATATTATGCTTATATGATCGATAGAACGAGAATTACTATACTCACTACTCTTAGTATTATCAATCTAACTCATATTATTAGCCATATTATGCTTATATGATCGATAGAACGACAATTACTATACTTATTACTCTTATTATTATGAATCTAACTCATATTATTCACCATATTATGCCGACATGATCGATAGAACTACAATTACTATACTCATTACTCTTATTATTATCAATCTAACTCATATTATTAGCCATATTATGCTTATATGATCGATAGAATGAGAATTACTATACTCACTACTCTTAGTATTATCACTCTAACTCATATTATTAGCCTTATTATGCTTATATGATCGATAGAACGACAATTACTATACTTATTACTCTTATTACTATCAATCTAACTCATATTATTAGCCATATTATGCTTATATGATCGATAGAGCGAGAATTACTATACTCACTACTCTTAGTATTATCAATCTAACTCATATTATTAGCCATATTATGGTTATATTATCGATAGAACGACAATTACTATACTTATTACTGTTATTATTATCAATCTAACTCATATTATTAGCCATATTATGCTTAAATGATCGATAGAATGAGAATTACTATACTCACTACTCTTAGTATTATCACTCTAACTCATATTATTAGCCATATTATGCTCATATGATCGAGAGAACGACAATTACTATACTTATTACTCTTATTATTATCAATCTAACTCATATTATTAGCCTTATTATGCTTATATGATCGATAGATCGACAATTACTGTAGTTATTACTCTTATTATTATCAATCTAACTCATATTATTAGCCATATTATGCTTATATGATCGATAGAACGAGAATTACTATACTCACTACTCTTAGTATTATCAATCTAACTCATATTATTAGCCATATTATGCTTATATGATCGATGGAACGAGAACTACTATACTCACTACTCTTACTATTATCAATCTAACTCATATTATTAGCCATATTATGCTTAAATGATCGATAGAACGACAATTACTATACTTATTACTCTTATTATTATCAATCTAACTCGTATTATTAGCCATATTATGCTTACATGATCGATAGAACGACAAATACTATACTTATTACTCTTATTATTATCAATCTATATCATATTATTAGCCATATTATGCCGATATGATCGATAGAACTACAATTACTATACTCATTACTCTTATTATTATCAATCTAACTCATATTATTACCCATATTATGCTTATATGATCGATGGAACGAGAACTACTACACTCACTACTCTTAGTATTATCAATCTAACTCATATTATTAGCCATATTATGCTTATATTATCGATAGAACGACAATTACTATACATAGTACTGTTATTATTATCAATCTGACTCATATTATTACCCATATTATGCTTAAATGATCGATAGAACGACAATTACTATACTTATTACTGTTATTATTATCAATCTAACTCATATTATTAGCCTTATTATGCTTATATGATCGATAGAACGACAATTACTGTAGTTATTACTCTTATTATTATCAATCTAGCTCATATTATTAGCCATATTTTGCTTATATGATCGATAGAACTACAATTACTATACCCATTACTCTTATTATTATCAATCTAACTCATATTATTAGCCATATTATGCTTATATGATCGATAGAATGAGAATTACTATACTCACTACTCTCAGTATTATCACTCTAACTCATATTATTAGCCATATTATGCTTAAATGATCGATAGATCTACAATTACTATACTCATTACTCTTATTATTATCAATCTAACTCATATTATTAGCCATATTATGCTTATATGATCGATAGAACGAGAATTACTATACTCATTACTCTTATTATTATCAATCTAACTCATATTATTAGCCATATTATGCTTATATGATCGATAGAACGAGAACTACTATACTCACTACTCTTAGTATTATCAATCTAACTCATATTATTAGCCATATTATGCTTATATTATCGATAGAACGACAATTACTATACTTATTACTCTTATTATTATCAATCTAACTCAT